>NC_059219.1:22056059-22306059 GCF_020615455.1 Coregonus clupeaformis | reverse complement strand
AACTGAAGGAGGAGGCTATGTATTAGACAAGTAGCAGTCTACCTCCTACCTCCAACCATAGGTCAGTACCTCCAACACACAGACACTGACCTCTCCCTCTCCCAAACACACACACATACACACAGACAGACACACACACTATTTCATAGCCGATCTCTCCATGGTACACACACCCATCCAGAGGGCTAATGTCCTGCGGCTGACAGTGGCACATGTCAAAGAGCTCAATACTCTGTGAGTACTCTATGTACTCTGTGAGTACTGCATTCTTATACAACATGCTTGGCACAGTTCACTATAAACCCTCCACTCTCTGCTCTCTGGTGTCACCACTCTGATCAGAGGGGATACAGAGACACAGGAGAAAATCTCCATTTGAGCTCCATGCATACAGACCTGATATTGGGAACACACTTGGGGTGAGGTGACTATACTGTATATAGCAGGCTGCAATAGCACAACAGAACACTGCGGGAAATTAAAATCAATGATCTTACTGTAAGAGCATACTTAGGCCTGGTTCCATTTCACCCCCTAGACCCTAGCCCCTCTCGTCCCCTTTGAAGGGATTGTTTAATGTGGGTGAGGCCTTAGGAAACAACAATGTCTAATTCTAGGATCCATAGACTAGTAAGGATGCAGCCTGTGTATGTAAGGGTACTGTATCCTGACATAGGTCATTTCCTGTTTTTGAAAGATAACTTGTTTCTTTTCGGTGTGAGATCTGGGTTTGTGGCGACATCATATAAGGATGGAAATGTCATTGAATTCATTCCCAAGTCCCTCTTCCAACCCAGATCTACTCAAATGAAAGACATGACACACTTATCCAACGTTAGCCTCGGAGAAAGAAACTCAGACTTATTTTTTTTTAAACACAGCATAACAATTATCATTATGGCACAATTATGGAAGAATATCTGGAGGCTCTGGTTTAGTCTGGATTTAACAGTGATGCCTAAAAGCTAGCAAGGCCAATCTATTTTTAATCAAATATAATCTAGAGCGAGAGAGAGAGAGAGAGAGAGAGAGAGAGAGAGATTGTGATTAGAGTTGTTGTCGAAGGGAGAGGAGACAGGAGTAAACAACACACATCTGGGACACAGCAAGGTGAGGGACACAGCAAGGTGAGGGACACAGCAAGGTGAGGGACACAGCAAAGTGAGGGACACAGCAAAGTGAGGGACACAGCAAAGTGAGGGACACAGCAAGGTGAGGGACACAGCAAAGTGAGGGACACAGCAAGGTGAGGGACACAGCAAAGTGAGGGACACAGCAAAGTGAGGGACACATCAAGGTGAGGGACACAGCAAGGTGAGGGACACAGCAAGGTGAGGGACACAGCAAGGTTAGGGAAACGCAAGACAAAGATGGTTAAAGTAAAACTACAGTGCCTTCAGAAAGTATTCATACCCCTTAACTTCCTCCACATGTTGTTGGTTACAGCCTGAATTCAAAATTGATTAAATAGATTGTTTTTCTCACCCATTTACACACAATACACCATAATGACAAAGTGAGAACATGTTTTTAGAATGTTTTGATTTTTTAAAAATGAAATACAGAAATATCTAATTTACATAAATATTCACACCCGTGAGTTAGAATCACCTTTAGCAGTGATTACAGCTGTGAGTCTTTCTGTGTAAATCTCTAAGAGCTTTGCACACTTGGATTGTACAATATTTGCACATTATTCTTTTTTAAATTCTTCAAGCTCTGTCAAGTTGGCTGTTGATCATTGCTAGACAGATATGTTCAAGTCTTTCCATAGATTTTCAAGGCGATTTAAGTCAAAACTACAACTAGGCCACTCAGGAACATTCAATGTTGTCTTGGAAAGCAACTCCAGTGTGTATTTGGCCTTGTGTTGAATTTGTCTACCAGTATCTGTTGGAAAGCAGACTGAACCAGGTTTTCCTCTAGGATGTTGCATGTGCTTAGCTCTATTTCGTTTTTTTTTATCCCAAAAAAAAAACTCCCTAGTCCTTGCCGATGACAAGCATACCCATAACATGATGCTGTCATATCCATGCTTGAAAATATGAAGAGTGGTACTCAGTGATGTGTTGTGTTGGATTTGCCCCAAACATAACGCTTTGTGTTCAGGACATAAAGTGAATTGCTTTGCCACATTTTTTGCAGTATTACTTTAGTGCAAAAAAGGATGCATGTTTTGGAATATTTGTATTCTGTACAGGCTTCCTTCTTTTCACGCTGTCGTTTAAGTTAGTATTGTGGAGTAGCTACAATATTGTTGATCCATCCTCAGTTTTCTCCTATCACAGCCATTAACTGTTTTAAAGTCACCATTGACCTCATGGTGAAATCCCTGAGTTGTTTCCTTCCTCTCTGGCAACTGAGTTAGGAAGGACACCTGTATCTTTGTAGTGACTGGGTGTATTGATACACCATCCAAAGTGTAATTAATAACTTCACCATGCTCAAAGGGATATTCAATGTCTGCTTTTTTTTATCTTTACCCCATCTACCAATAGGTGCCCTACTTTGCGAGGCATTGGAAAACCTCCCTGGTCTTTGTGGTTGAACCTGTGTTTGTAATTCACTGCTCAACTGAGGGACCTTACATATAATTGTATGTGTGGGGTACAGAGATGAGGTAGTCATTCAAAAATCATGTTAAACACTATTATTGCACACAGAGTCCATGCAACTTATTAAGCACATTTTTACTCCTGAAAATATTTAGGCTTGCCATAACAAAGGGCTTGAATACCTAATGATAATGACTCAAGCCATTTCAGCACATTTGAATTAATTTGTAAAAATGTCTAAAAACATAATTCCACTTTGACATTATGGGGTATTGTGTGTAGGCCAGTGACACAAAATGTAACTTTAATCCATTTTAATTTCAGGCTGTAACACAACAAAATGTGGAAATAGTCAAGGGGTGTGAATACTTTCTCAAAGCAATGTACCTCTAAACAACTACAGAGACAGGCCTGACATCGTAAGGGAAAGGCATGAAGAGATTCATGTGGGATCTGGTCAAGTTATGTGGTATGAGATGTTATGTCATATCTATGTCAGCACTATGTGGGCCTTACGACAGGCCATTGCAAATATGGTTAAGTGCCATCTTCAAGGTAATTTAGGCTGAAGTGACTGAGACCATTCTATTCATTTCCTCACTGTTCCCTCCCCTCTTCCCCCCTCCCCCTCTTCCCCCCTCTTCCCCCATCCTCCTCCCCTCCTCATCTTCCTCCTCCTCCTCTCTGTAATCAACTCTGCATCCCAACATCCTTCTGGTCTGCCATAGGGCTGACTGATTGGTCAAGGCTTCTGACAGGTGGACAATGATGTCTCTGCTACAACACCATCACTGTCACAGGGATCATTCAATAATCACTCATCATCGCTGTCTGACCCTTTCCTCTCGCCCCTCTCTCTCCATCTCTTTCTCCACTCCTTCTTCCTCGCCTAACCTTCTCTCGCTCTGTTCTCCCTACCTCTTTCCATATCCTCTCTCTTTGCCTCTCTCTGTCTCTCCTTTCTCTCCTCTAGCCCTCCCTTGCACCCTCTCTCTCTCTCTCTCTCTCTCCGTCTCTCTCGCCCTGTCATCTCTCCCTCTTTGCAGTATCTCTCTCTCACAGAAACACAATACTCATTCTAAAGACAGAGTTTGACATTGAAATGCTCTTGGCAAGATGAGATCGACGTCTCTCTCTGTTCTGTCTGATTGAGAACAGAAGCCACAGTTAGAACGGAGCAGCAAGTCCAGAGCCCAAATAAGAACCATAACCAAAACCCTCTCCATTCTGCACAACTGTGCCTGTAAATAATGACCCTCCCTCCCCACCACTCATAATCCCAGACCTGTCTCTCTTCGTGTCCACATGACGAAGGGCCAATCACAGTGACTGGTGGTTTGGAGGTGAGGGGGGGGGCGACGGCAGAATGAGTCATAGCTCGACACTGTGTCAGAAAACAGCACCTTGGTAACCATGGCCACACTCTCTTCTCTGCAAACACACACCTTTTCACACAGCACACACATGCTACACATATGCATCCTATCACACACAAAGCAGCTTGTTGATACAGTCAAAGAGATACACCCACTTTAGAATAAACATGAGGAGACTGCAGTCTAACACACTTGATCCCATCACTATATTGTTATCATATTAAATATGGGTTTATGGCTACAGACAATTTGATTGCAGGGTACGCAGGGAAACAGAACTAGAGCAATCTTACAGGTATAATAGGTAAATAAGCTACTGAAACAATGACTGGGAGTCAGAGCAGGAGTAATGTCATCTCCTAAGCGTGGATAGGAAAGAGGGGTAACTATTAGGGACATGAACGTAAAAGAGTGGTAAAAACCACAACATCAATCACAGAGTTTGAGACATACAGACTTACCAAAGGCTGGGAGTCCAACACGCACACACATACAAACATACCCTACAGTCTGAATAGCACATTTCACCAAGACACCATCTGTCACACATTGCTTTGGTTCCAACCTGAACCCACTCAAAATAAAACAATACAAAAATACATGACTTTCTCTTTCTCTGTTCTGACCACTCCAACACCCTCTCCAATATAAATTGCCCTGATACAGATTAATTCAACCCAGAGTAAATTTGCTTAATCTAGCAGTAAATTAGCCTGGCTTGAAGCAGCACCTTTTTTACAAAGGCACGCAGGGCAGCCTGTTAGCCTGTATGAAGAGTGATGTACTGCAAGTTAATGGGTGTGTGGGACCTCTCACTGACTGGAAGACGGATATGTATAGAAAGTTCCACCACTGTGGGTGCGTCTGAAATGGCACCCTATTCCTGATATACAGTAGTACACTACTTTTGACCAGTGCACTATAGGGGAAAAGGGTACCATTTAGAATCAGACTATGAATATAAAGTCAATACGAGTGAAGGGTGGCCATGGTGTGCCTGTCAATAAATATTAGTGACAGCCCAGGTTAAAATAGACTGCTGAGATATGGGCCGCTGAGCTGGGGGGGAGGACAAACTAGGACCCCTACAGCATGTCTAGTCACTTAATCTATCCTTTCTCTCTCTCACTTGCCCATTCATATATTTCTGATGGATTAAGGTCAAGTGAATTAAAGATGGATACGTTTTTCTGTCCTTTTTCCTAATCTATACATCTGTAAGTCTATTTTTGTCTTTTTTATCTCTTAATCTGTTCATCTCTCTTTCTTCAGCATCTTTCTCTTTCTGCCTCTCCCTGACAAAGGCAGTAAAGTCCAGACACATTACCTCTCCACAGCCCTGATCACTCTTGACTAGCACCATCAACACACTGTCTACACAGTACAAGCATCCCCTCAGGACCACTCACACAAACAAACACACACCACACAATGAAATGAAAAGTAATCTCCGCACACTCATGATCGATGCATAATCTTCAATTTATTAGGCTGAGCTTTCGGTTGTCAGACCTTCATCAGAGAATACAAAAACACACAATGACAGAGGCCACATATAGGAAATGTGCGTCAATGCAATCAGACATGATGCGCAACACCTGTGTACAACACAAGCACCAGGATGCACTCAGTAATCAATTATCTCAGGAAAGTGTGACTTGATCGAGACAGTATTGTACTTATTTTTTGCAGTATTTATTTTTTCTTATTTTAACATTAGGGTCATGCTTTAATATGTTTCCCCGTAACCCCTGGCTTTATGTGGTTCCTGTAATTTTGGACGGTTCTTTAACCCAATACCCCCTTACAGGTTCCCATAGGGCCACCCCTTTAGCTTTTTTATTTCATTTGAAGCCTTTCCTGGTCTTCACACCTGATCTAAGCTTTTGAAGTCTTTATGCATTATGTAGAAAATGTAATCAGTAAAATTACAGTGCATTCGGGAATATATTCAGACCCCTTAACTTTTTCCATGTTTTGTTACGTTATAGCCTTATTCTAAAATAGTTTAAATTGTTTTTTTCCCTCAACAATCTACACACAATACCACTTAATGACAAAGCAATAACAGTTATAGAAATGTGTGCACAAAATAAAAAATGACATTTACATAAGTATTCAGACCTTTTACTCAGTACTATGTTGAAGCACCTGTGGCAGCGATTACAGCCTTGAGTCTTCTTGGGTATGACGCTACAAGCTTGGCACACCTGTATTTGGGAAGTTTCTCCCATTCTTCTCTGCAGATCCTCTCAAGCTCTGTCAGGTTGGATGGGGAGCGTCGCTGCACAGGTATTTTCAGGTCTCTCCAGAGATGTTTGATCGCGTTCAAGTCCGGGCTCTGGCTGGGCCACTCAAGGACATTCCTGCGTTGTCTTGGCTGTGTGCTTGGGGTCGATGTCCTGTTGGAAGGTGAACCTTCACCCCAGTCTGAGGTCCTGAGCGCTCTAGAGCAGGTTTTCATCAAGGATCTCTCTGTACTTTGCTCCGTTCAACTTTCCCTCGATCCTGACTAGTCTCCCAGTCCCTGCCGCTGAAAAACATCCACACAGCATGATGCTGCCACCACCATGCTTCACCGTAGGGATGGTGCCAGGTTTCCTCCGGACGTGATGCTTGGCATTCAAACTGAAGAGTTCAATCTTGTTTCATCAGACCAAAGAATCTTGTTTCTCATGGTCTGAGAGTCTTTAGGTGCCTTTTGGCAAACTCCAAGTGGGCTGTTGTGCCTTTTATTGAGGAATGGCTTCTGTCTGGCCACTCTACCATAAAGGCCTGATTCGTGGAGCGCTGCAGAGATGGTTGTCCTTCTGGAAGGTTCTCCCATCTCCACAGAGGAACTCTGGAGCTCTGTCAGAGTGACCATCGGGTTCTTGGTCACCTCCCTGACCAAGGCCCTTCCCCCCGATTGCTCAGTTTAGAAGGGCGGCCAGCTCTAGGAAGGTTCCAAACTTCTTCCATTTAAGAATGATGGAGGCCACTGTGTTCTTGGGGACCTTCAATGCTGCAGAAATGTTTTGGTACCCTTCCCCAGATCTGTGCCTCGACACAATCCTGTCTCGGAGCTCTATGGACAATTCCTTTGACCTCATGGCTTGGTTTTTGCTCTGACATGCACTGTCAACTGTGGGACCTTATATAGACAGGTGTGCCTTTCCAAATCATGTCTAATCAATTGAATTTACCACAGGTGGTCTCCATTCAAGTTAATGAAACATCTCAAGGATGATCAATGGAAACAGGAAGCACCTGAGCTTAATTAAGAGTCTCATAGCATAGGTTCTGAATACTTATTTTTAATACATTTGCTAACATTTCTAAAAACCTGTTTTTGCTTTGGCATTATGGGGTATTGTGTGTAGATTGATGAGGAGAAATGTTAATTTCATCAATTTTAAAATTAGGCTGTAATGTAACAAAATGTGGAAAAATGGAAGGGGTCTAAATACTTTCCGAATGCACTGTATGTAAAAAATATACAGAATCCAACAAATATATATACTGTCTCGATCAAGTCACATTGAGACAATTGAGATTATTGATTAGTACGCAGGTGTTGCGCATGTGTGTTTTGTATGCTCTGATTCCTTTTCATTTCAGTGTTACTCTTTATCTCCTGCACCTCAGCAAAGGTCAGGTGTGTGACAGATCCACTCAAGATTCTACAGCTGAGCCAGTGAAAAGAGAGAAAGGTTGAAAAGAAAGAGTGACAGAGAATCAGAAAAAGTCCAGTCACCTCTGTATGATCCTTTGTCTTTCGCCCCGGGCCAACACCTGCACTGATTACTATTCTGTTGTGCTGCTTCCCAGACCAAGGAAAGGGTGGTAGTTTGCCTTCATCACACACACACACATACACACACACACACACACTCCTGAGTGAGAATGAGACGGAGCTGGTGACATTGGCTGAGACCACCACACACACCTACAGTATGCACACAACCTCCTTCTTCCATTTCCCATTATCAATGTTCCTTTCATCACTCCCCAAGTGAACATTATCCCAGCTGTTGCCACACACACACACACACACACACAAACACACATACACAGCACCCCAGCCTTGATGAGAAAAGGCAGTAGATCGAAGGCCAGAGGAGAGCAGTGCTGGAATATCAAATTGCCTGCATCAGTTCTGTAAAGGCATTTAACATCTCTCTCTCCTTCACTTCCTCCATCTCTCATCTCCTCTGGTTCTCTACCGCTCAGCATCTTCCCTTTCTTTCTCTCTGGCAAGATCAGCTGTCATCACCGTGGCAGCTGTATTTTTAATGTAATGTTTGATAGAGCTGTAATTAGTATTTAATACGAGATGGAGAGAGGAGATGAAGCCAGCAAGATGATGAGAGAGAAAGAAAGAGGAGAAAAAAAAGAGAGAAACAGTTGAAGAAGGGAGAGAAAGACGAATTACAATTTTAGAGTAAAAAAGGATGAATCAGAGGTGAAAGAAGATAGGAGAGAGAAGATAGGAGAGAGAAGATAGGAGAGAGAAGATAGGAGTAAAAAGGAAAGAACAGAGTCACAGAGTAGGAATAGTAGCGAGGACATAAATCAAAGCCTAACCCAGGCTAGACTAATCACCAGTATTAATGTTTACCCGATTATAAACTCAATTCAATTTGTTTTCCTTCTGTACGAGGGAGGGGAGATCAATGAGGAAAATATATCCTACCAGAGCATCCCTGTCTCTATGATTTACTAGGAGATTATGAATACACACACACAGACACACACACACAAACACACACACACTCTCACACACACACAAACACACACAGAGCGAGGGCTTATAAAATCCATATGACTAACCTTACTACACACAGCCCCAGTGCAGAGGGGATATGATATACTGTAGGATGACGAAGATGGAGGAGGACGAAAGGGGATTGGGACATAATGTTATTGATTTCACTCTCTCTCCCTCTCTCTCCTCTACCTCTATCCTTCATATCCTACTAACACACCAAGGTAACAGCCCCCTCACACTCACACACACACACAAAGATGATGTCCCACACACTCAAGTCCTACACACACTGTCAATTGGGAACAGTCTCATGGTCCCATTTGGAGAAAACACACACACCTTAAACTACAGTTATGTGCAGAATCCTCACATGTTAACTCGCATCCCCCCATCCCAATTAGCCCATCCATCTTTTGCATTGACGTCGCTCCCTCAAGGACAAAACATTCCATTCAGAAGAGAAACCACGACAGGAATCTAGCCACCTTATGAATTCACATTCTCACTGAGATAAATATGTAGGCTTGTGACCCCAAACTGTTCACACCCCTCTTGTTGGTGGAGAAAATGTTGCAGTTTTAAAGCTAAGTTCCTGCAATTCTACACATTTCGCCATCTTATGTGTGTTTATATGATACCTGAGTGACACAACAAAATCAGTGGGGACCGAGACCCCCATGGGCACATAATCTGGCCATGGTAACTACAACATTTAGATAGCTGGTTAGTTAGCCTAACATACTGTACCTACCTAGCTTACATGGGCTGGTAGTTGATCAACTGGAAATTCCTGACAGGTTATAACTAGTTCTCTAAGGTATGTCAGTGAATGACATAACGAGGAAAACTGCCCATTCACTACCAAATTTCGAAATTGCACCTTGTGCATTCTACTATTACAACTCTCAACAGCATTTAATTGAAAGCCCCACTGAGTTCGGGACCTGAGGTCCGTATTGACCCCTTTCTGGGTCCGGATCTGGACCGCGGTCCATCTATTGAGTATGGCTGGTATAGAGAAGCGAAAAACTGAGAAATCATGAACAACTTTTATATCTAGTGAAAGGTGAAACTCTACATGTCAAAATAAAGTCTTACTTGTCCTGCTGTGACCTACTACCATCGAACGGGACTCCCTAAAAATACACCACTTCAATACAGCTATGACCAGACGTGACTTTTCGTAGCAGGTTAGGAGATCATTTTCGCTAACCCTTACCGTTTTCCTAACCTTAACCTAATTCTCCTAACCTGCTGCGAAAGTTCTCCTAATCTGCTACGAAAAAGTAACTTCCGGTGGTAGCTGTATCGAAATCACGTGTTTTTAGGGAATCTTACCATCAAACCACCAACTTTATTAAGTTGTTTTCAGCAAACTATAACATTTTCACGAACAAATGTAACTTATCGTCAATGTTCTCCGCAAAAGTATGACCACATCTGATGTCCACCCTTTCTATCATTAGCTAGGTTTCCGTCCAATTGGTGACAGATATTCATGCAAATATTCGCATAAAAACAATATGTGCATTTTCCCACCAGAGATGTGTTTTCATCAAATTGACTTGTTGCAGACAAATAACTTTTACAGTTACATTCCCATGTCCTGAATGAAAAATACAAGTTAAATGGGTTTCCATTGCATTTTCCACTCTACTGATGGTTTTGTCACAAAAATAATTGCATTACATAGCGAATGTGCCCACTCTGGTATTGGCACGTGTGCTCTGGCCAACAGCTCACAGATACAGTGCGGTTACGTGTATAGCCTACACATGATGAGATTATTATGAACAAAAGAGCAAGATTATTTTTATTTGTCAAACAGCAGCCAAGCATTGATCATCATGTCACCAGAATAAGACCCTCTATATTTATTGGAAAGGAGCATCAAGCTCATCACCTTGCTTGTCCTTTCACCACCCTGTGATGTTCATCATAACTAATTTCATCTGTAGCCTAATAAACTGCATGCTTTCCTGACGAGTTGTAGTGGGAGGACCACACAACATGTCATGACTCCAAGTTTACTTTCGACATGAAGGTTATTTTATTAATATTTGCGCATAAAACAGTTTCCACCGCCATTTCTCACATAATACATTTTACTGACACAAAAAGATCCCAACTTGTCTAGCGTATTTTGTTTTGTCGACATTTGGAAACTTTACTAACAAATTAGCTGTTTCCATCAGGCCTGTCGTGACATGTACTTTACTCACATTTAAAGGTTGGATGGAAACTGACTGGTCATTACGTGCAAAAAATTACTTTGTGTTTCACTTTAGTTCTGTGTTCCTGTCATTACACTGGTGGGTGAATAAAATGAAACCAAGACAGGCGTGTAGCCAATGAGATAAGCTTGCCAGGGATATGCAGATGACCTGAATGGGACTTACAACCTCACAAGGAGGAAGAAGAAGAGCCATTGCAGCTTGGACGAGTGCATTACCTGCTTCTGGTGAACGGATTCATTTAATTGCTTTGGCATAAAAAAGCTGGTTTCAGTAGCTAGCTAGCAATGTATTTTGTTTTATGTAGTTATACAGTAGCTAAGTTATACAGTCTAGGGCCCATGCTCAGTTCCAGTGTGTTAGGTTATAGCTAATTTAGGATATTAACAATCTTAGTAGTTTTCCAATGTTTGCTGTTAAAATGTGAATACATGTGCGTTTGTAACTTTGGAGACGAATGGCCACATGGCAATCGCCAAATGTTTGGTGGCCATTGCCCCATTATCTCCAAAGTTACCTGTGCTCCCATTGTTTGCATTGTGTGTGTGTTCACACCTCTGTGTGGCACTCTCCAGACAAGGAGTTCAGGATGGGCTTTTTCTTGTAGTAGGCTGTATTGCTTTACAGTAGGGTGTTAGGGGACAAAATTCAACTTTAGTTCTGGTGTTATACTTTTGTATTCTATGTTATAGAGAAGCTTTCTGTAACACAGAACACTATTTCATCTGGACCGGACTTACCATTGCTGAGATCTTATTTTCAAGTGATCGAAAAAGGTTGCGGACAGGTCAGTGTTAATCCCTAGTCAATAATGGCACCAAATCACCTGTCTGGATTCTTAAATTCAACACGTTTTGTCCAATATCTCAAGATAGGGTGGTCATATTGTTAGGACATTTTCAAGGCTGATGTAGAACACATAGATGATTCAAATGAAAGTAACATTTATTAAATTAAAATGCGATATTATGCAAATTAGACACTTAATATGCACTTTAGGCAGTACGGAATACATAATTACAGTAATTTAAGCCCAATCATTTAAGGTAGGGTGGTCATATTATTAACACATCTTCATGCTTTATTCAAAACTGAGAGTATGTAAGAATTTATTAAATTAGAATACAACTTGTTATACTAGTTTATGCAAATTATATACTTAATATGCTAATTAGTATGTACAACATTTTATAATTACAGCATGTTAAGCCCATTCATTTAAAGTAAGGTGGCCATATTGTTAACATATATTGATGAGTACGGTGCCACTCGTGTGTGCATGCACACATACCAGGAATGAACAAAGTACATATAATTGGGATTACATAATAATGAACAAAAAACAGGGTTACTAATTACTAATTTACCAATTATCAACGGTTAGGTAGTATGTATCACAGTTATGTTGTATTCAGTAGGCCAACTGATTAGGCCTAGATTGCCAAATAATACACCCAACCCTGTGCCCGTGTGCCACATGCATACACACACACACACACACACCACAAAGCCCACAGACACAGCATCCCCACACACTCACACCCCCACCAACACACACACACACACACACACACACAGCCTAACACAGACACACACTTCTCACTAAGTCTGTACTGTAACACAGAAGGCTACTAGTCTAATAACATAGCTAGCTTACTTCTAATGCACGAAACACCGAGAATCTCACTGCCGATAGACTGCCGATAGATTCTTATCACAGTGGGAGGCCGTTCCTTGCTAGAACAAAAGCGGTACTTGCTGCGTGCCGACTCGGTAGCGACAAACCTACCGATTCTACTTGTTGAATCACAATGCTCGTTAGTGGCCAACAACTTGACTTTGAGACAATCAGAAAACACGAACCCCCAACTGGGGGAGCCAACAAAAAAAATGAAAAAAGTAGGGCATTTTCTCCGTACATCCATGGATGAGCCAGTCACACTTCATTTGCAATGTAGGTTATGGGGTGGTAGCTAGCTAAGTGCACAGATGCAGTGCACACAGCACTAAATACGTCCTCCAACCACTGTATCTAGTATTGACATTATAATTATGTCACAATGGATTAGCTAGTTTACATGAAACAGCTGCCTATGTTAACTGCTGCGTTAGTGCAGCTATGTTGTGCTAGCTAGAGAATATGCTAACGTTAGCTAGCTAGCTAAACATGTGGCTATGGGCTGGCACTGGCAGTATGGGATTATGGAGCGTGAATTACATTTTCGTCTTGCTGTAGTTATCTAGCTGTGGCCATCTGGCTAGAATCAACAAGGGCTTTCTACAAAATAGCAATATTAGCACAGATAGCTTTGAATCTAGACCATAAGCACTGCGCACGGATATGCATTGCCAAACAACGCTACTGCCACCTTCTGGTTTGAAGTATTTTAACAAGGCTGAGTGGCTGACGACTTCCAAGGTCTTTGCTGTGTGTACACAAAATAGATTGACTGCTGACATTCTGTTCAGAGGTGATAAGTACTGTCGAAATACCACATTTATGGACGTCCTCAATATAACTAAAGCCTAAAAAGGCGGAAATTGACATTTTTGCCATTACAGTGAACAGGTACCCATTCAAGAATAAAACCATGACAGAAATCTAGCCACCGCATCACAGTAGACAAATATGTATGGGTACATCCCAAATGGCACTATTCCCTATATAGTTCACTGTCACGAACAGAAGAGGACCCAAGAGCGCAAGTTCAAATACAGAGTTCTTTATTCAAGGTTACAGGCGGGAAGAGGAGTCCCAGGGGTGTCAGGGGTCTTTCAGGGTCCTCCTGTGGGTACCTGTGCTCCGGGGGTCACCAAATGTCCGGGGGTGTCCAGTCCAAGTGCTTAGTGTGTGTGTTCCCCAGTGATGGAGCGGCGTATCGGGCTGAGGGTGGTGAAACGTCTGGGCACGCTCATCTGGTGGTCGGAGACCTGGGGGAACACACACACACAACAGCAATATGAATGGCAGGCAGAAGTACAGATCAGGGCTGGGCAAATATCGTGGTGAGAGACAGAAGGCAGAAACGAAGTTACCGGAGGGGCTGAAGATCGGAGAGTAGTCGAGGTCCAGAAGGCAGGTTGGGATAGACGGGGCAGTAGAACAAGGAGGCAGTCAAGAAAGGATCGGTATCACAAACAGGAGTCAGAGCGCAGACAGGCAGGTTACTGGTCCGGGTTTGAAGACGATCTGACAGGGCTTGGCTGAAAACCAGGGCTTGATATACTGGGAGAGGTAGTGGGGAAATGCAGTTCAGCTGGCAGAGTAATTAGAACAGAGTGAGGCAAGGTGAGGATGGTGAGTGGGAAATGCAGTGCAGCTGGCCAGGTAACAAGAGCAGAGCAGGGCAGGTGGAGCTAGTTAGGCTGAGTAGAGAGAGGGAGGTGAGCAGAGTGGAAGATAATTGAATGCAATTAATGTTGCTACCAGGGAGAGAGAGTGCTCATGACAGGACCCCCCTCCAAGGGACGGCCCCAGAAGTCCCAAGAACAACATCATGCCGGGAGGGTGGAGGGGAGCAGGCGGCGGGTCAGAACTCCTCCGAGCGGTCCGAGTGAATCTCCTCATCCTCAGAAGGAGCTGGAGGGTCACGGTCGGGAGACAGGACAGGCACTGAGACAGGAGCAGGGCGGGCCGGACGGCTAGGAACCCCTCTTGGACGGCCCCCTACGGATTGCAGGCTGATCAGGATGTAGTCGGTGGAAGTCAGTGATAAGGGTCCGGTCCACTATCCTCCTGGCCGGGATCCAGGTCCTCTCCTCTGGACCATATCCCTCCCAATCAACGAGGTACTGGAGACCCCTACCCCTTCGCCTAGAGCGGAGCAGCCGCCGGACGGTGAAGACAGGACCGCCATCTACGAGGCGCGGAGGAGGTGGCGCCGGAGCTGCAGGGACCAGGGGACTTTCATGGACCGGCTTGACCTTGGAGACGTGGAAGGTGGGGTGGACCCGCATGGAAGCGGGCAACTGAAGTCGGACCGCCGTTGGACTGATGACTTTCTGCACAGGAAAAGGACCAATGAAGCGAGGGGCCAGCTTTCGTGATACAACCCGCAGCGGCAGATCCCGGGCAGACAGCCAGACCTTCTGACCAACCCGGTAAGTAGGTGCTGGGGTCCTCCGTCGGTTGGCACCGACGGCGTAGCTGGTTCCAGACTTCAGGAGCACAGTGCGAGCCTGGGCCCAAGTGCGGCGGCAGCGGCGGGCATACGCAAGAGCAGACGGACAGGTGGCATCCGCCTCCTGGCTGGCAAACAGTGGAGGTTGATACCCGTAGACACACTGAAAGGGGGAGAGCCCGGTGGAGGAACTGGTGAGTGAATTATGGGCATATTCCACCCAGAGCAGGTGTTGAGCCCAGGCCCGGGGATTTTGGGAAGCCACACACCTCAGTGCCTTCTCCAGCTCCTGGTTCATGCGTTCAGTCTGGCCGTTTGACTGCGGGTGGAATCCAGACGATAGGCTGGCGGTGGCCCCAAGGAGATGACAGAACTCCTTCCAAAAGGTTGCTGAGAATTGCGGGCCCCGGTCTGACACTATATCCTGGGGTAGGCCATGGATACGAAACACATGTTCCAGGACCACCTGGGAGGTCTCTTTAGCAGAGGGTAGTTTGGGAAGGGGCACGAAGTGGGTCATCTTACTAAAGCGGTCAACAATGGTAAGGATGACTGTGTGTCCGTCAGAGGGCGGAAGGCCCGTAACAAAGTCCAGTGAAACGTGGGACCAGGGCCTCTTGGGTATGAGTAGGGTTGCAGCAACCCAGCAGGAGGCTGGTTGGGAGTCTTGTTTCGGTTACAAGTGGGACAAGCTCGGATGAATTCTCGGACATCCCGTCTCATCCCCCGCCACCAGAACCGCTGGCGGACCAGATGAAGGGTGCGAGTGATGCCGGGATGACAGGCCAGACGGGATTCGTGCCCCCACTGAATCACAGGTGACCTGAGATTTGCTGGAACAAACAGACGGTTGGGGGCGCTGGTGCTTGGACCTGGCTGGTCCCGAAGAGCCTCCATGACCTGCTTCTCGATCTCCCAGGTGAGGGCCGCTACGACCAAGTGGCTGGGAAGAATGGGAGCTGTCATGGCGGTGGTCTCGTCCTTCTGAAACATCCGGGAAAGAGCATCAGGTTTGATGTTGCGAGATCCCGGGCGGTAGGAGAGCGTGAAATTGAAGCGCGTAAAGAACAGAGACCACCGCTGTTGACGGGAGTTCAGCCTCCTGGCTGTTTGGATATACTCCAGGTTCTTGTGGTCTGTCCACACTACGAATGGTTCCTTTGACCCCTCTAACCAGTGCCGCCATTCTTCAAGGGCGAGCTTGACAGCCAACAGCTCGCGGTTCCCAATGTCGTAGTTGCATTCGGCAGGGGTTAGCCGACGGGAGTAGAAGGCACAGGGGTGCATCTTGCCATCCTCAGCTGCTCTTTGAGAAAGCACTGCACCCACTCCCACGTCCGAAGCATCTACCTCCACCACAAACTGCCTTGCTGCATCTGGCATCTGGAGGATGGGAGCAGAAGTGAAACATGTCTTGAGGATATTGAAGGCCTTATCAGCAGCTGATGTCCATTGGTACGGTTGTTTAGTGCTGGTTAGCGCCGTGAGGGGTGCAGCCACTGTGCTATAGTTTCTGATGAATCTCCTATAAAAGTTGGCAAAGCCCAGGAACTGTTGCAACTTCTTCCGAGACTCAGGAACTGGCCAGGAAGTGACAGCCGACACCTTCGTGAGATCCATCTGAATGCTGCCCTCGGTCACCACATACCCCAGGAATGAAACGGTCTTGGCATGGAACTCGCACTTCTCTGCCTTCACGAAAAGAGAGTTCTCCAGCAGGCGGCGCAGGACCAACCGGACGTGGTGCGTGTGTTCTGACAGAGTCTTTGAGAATATTAAAATATCGTCAAGGTACACAAATACGAACGTATTTAGCATGTCCCTGAGGATATCATTCACTAGGGCTTGAAAAACTGCTGGGGCATTGGTGAGGCCGAAGGGCATGACGAGATATTCATAGTGGCCGGTTGGTGTGTTGAACGCTGTCTTCCATTCGTCTCCCTCCCTCATCCGCACCAGATGGTAGGCATTGCGAAGGTCCAGCTTAGTGAATACAGTGGCTCCCTGCAGCAGTTCGAAGGCAGACGAAAGTAAGGGCAGTGGGTAGCGATTCTTAACCGTGATGTCGTTCAGACCCCGGTAATCTATGCATGGACGAAGAGAACCGTCCTTCTTGCCGACAAAGAAGAATCCCGGCTCCCTGCGGGGAAGACGACGGTCTAATTATCCCGGAGGCAAGAGAGTCATTAATGTAGTCCTCCATGGCCTTTCTTTCCGGGGCTGACAGTGAATACAGACGACCCTTGGGAGGTGCTGTGCCAGGCAGGAGATCAATCGCGCAGTCATAGGGTCTGTGTGGGGGGTAGAGATGTCGCCTTGGATTTGTTGAACACCTCTTTCAGGCTGTGGTAACAGGCCGGAACATTGGATATGTCGGAGGTAGCGCTAGATCCTTCCCCGGTGAACGGGCAGGGTGGCCCCCCTTAAACAGGTCTGGTGACAACTCCTTCCCCACTCACGGACTGTTCCTGTCTCCCAGTCGATGTGGGGGTTGTGCTGACGGAGCCACGGGTATCCAAGAATGAGTGGTTGGCCAGGTGAGTGTAGGAGGTGAAACTGGATGGACTCCTGGTGGTTTCCTGACAGCAGGATTGTCACAGGGGCGGAGATATGAGTGACAGTGCCAAGATGATGCCCATCCAGGGCTCGTGCAGGAATGGGTTGTGTCAGTTGATGATGGTTCACGCCCAGTTGCTGTGCAAGCTCAGGGTCCATGATGTTTGCTTCGGCTCCGGAATCCACAAGGGCGGCCAATGTATGAGTCTTGTCAGAAAGCTGAAGGCGGAGATGAAGCAGGGTCTTTCGGATGGAGGGAGACTGAAGGCTTGTTGAGCTCACCCGGATCTCCCCTACACCTGGTGAGCTGCGGCTTTTGCCGGACAAGTAGCGACACGGTGATTCTCGCCACCACAGTAGAGGCAAAGGTTGGAGCTTAGACGGCGCCCGACGCTCCTCGGGAGTCAGAGAGGCACGGCCAATCTCCATGGGCTCAGGCTGATTGAGTTGGCTATGGGACTTGACAGGCAGGGGCTGGACAGAAGCGGTATCGACCCGAGTACGGATGGCAGGTTGACTGAGACGGCCCTTCTCCCTCCTCCGGGTCTGTATACGGCGGTCAATGCGAACGGCAAGGTCAATGGCGGCATCAAGCGTTGAGGGCGGGTCATGGGAAACAAGCTCGTCCTTGATATAGTCCGCCAGGCTATGGAGGAAGGCTTGCACCAGTGCCTCTGGGTTAAACGAGCTTTGACTGGCCAGGGTACGAAAGTCAATGGAGAAGTCTGCCACTGTCCGATTGCCCTGACGGATGGTGAGCAGAGCTTGTGACGCTTCGGCTGTTGGCGAGCCTAGGTCAAAGACCTTTAACATCTCCTCCTCAAAGGCACTGAAGGAGGCACAGGCTGGGGTTTGCCGGTCGAATTCCGCCGTTCCCCACAACCGAGCTCGACCGGTGAGATGTGTGATGACATACCCCACCTTGGCTCCCTCTGTTGAGAAAGTCCTGGGCTGTAGTGCAAACTGGATTCGGCAGCTGCTCAAGAATGGTCTTACTTGCTTCTGGTTGCCATCAAAACGTTCCGGGTTCCCAATCCTTGGTTCAGGAGCGTGGGGATCTGGTGGCAGCACTGCCGGGCCTGCAGCATTGGGACCTCCAGCGGAGGGATGAAGGAGTATCGGTGGTACAGGAACAAAAGGACCAGGGGGGTGCAGGTGGAGTAGCCGGGCTTGAGAGTAGTTGCAGGGCTTGGGCTAGCTGTTGTTGCTGCAGTTGGAACTGTTGTTGCTGCTGGTTGAATAGCTGGAGAAGGGAAGCGATGTCGCCAGCCATCCGATTTATGTCTCCCTCAGAGCGTTCCAGTCGCTGTAGGGCAGTCCTCTCTGGCTCTTCCTCCATCGTGGTCAGGGGAGTGCGCTGGGTCCATGATGGTCAGATCGTTCTGTCACGAACAGAAGAGGACCCAAGAGCGCAAGTTCAAATACAGAGTTCTTTATTCAAGGTTACAGGCGGGAAGAGGAGTCCCAGGGGTGTCAGGGGGTCTTTCAGGGTCCTCCTGTGGGTACCTGTGCTCCGGGGGTCACCAAATGTCCGGGGGTGTCCAGTCCAAGTGCTTAGTGTGTGTGTTCCCCAGTGATGGAGCGGCGTATCGGGCTGAGGGTGGTGAAACGTCTGGGCACGCTCATCTGGTGGTCGGAGACCTGGGGGAACACACACACACAACAGCAATATGAATGGCAGGCAGAAGTACAGATCAGGGCTGGGCAAATATCGTGGTGAGAGACAGAAGGCAGAAACGAGTTACCGGAGGGGCTGAAGATCGGAGAGTAGTCGAGGTCCAGAAGGCAGGTTGGGATAGACGGGGCAGTAGAACAAGGAGGCAGTCAAGAAAGGATCGGTATCACAAACAGGAGTCAGAGCGCAGACAGGCAGGTTACTGGTCCGGGTTTGAAGACGATCTGACAGGGCTTGGCTGAAAACCAGGGCTTGATATACTGGGAGAGGTAGTGGGGAAATGCAGTTCAGCTGGCAGAGTAATTAGAACAGAGTGAGGCAAGGTGAGGATGGTGAGTGGGAAATGCAGTGCAGCTGGCCAGGTAACAAGAGCAGAGCAGGGCAGGTGGAGCTAGTTAGGCTGAGTAGAGAGAGGGAGGTGAGCAGAGTGGAAGATAATTGAATGCAATTAATGTTGCTACCAGGGAGAGAGAGTGCTCATGACAGTTCACTACTTTGGATAGACCATAGGGCTTTGGTCAAAAGTGGTGCACTACATAGGAAACAGGGTGCCATTTGGGACACAAACTGTCATTCGAAACAGAATATTTCATAGGGATTGCCAGCCAGGATACACAGACCTCAAGCCATTTCCAGACTTGGCTCAAAGCAGCAGAAGCAAATTCACAGTCTACAGACCTGTTCCAGTCAGACTTCTAGTGACTAGATGAGGGTATAGTGATGAACTGTTTGACAGTTATTGCCTTTAAGGAGGTCGTGATACAGAGACACTGTAGGAGTTCAGTACTCAGCTACACATATAATAATCCTGTTAGACAGCAGTCCACACACACCAGAGAGACAGAGTAAACACTGAGTTTAAAGAAGGTTATACTGTAACTAGACAATCAGCTCTCATGACTGTACTTGTTGTTAACTTACCATTAGGTGACCTCTGTTACAGACGCACAGTCCTACGATTAGCTGTGTGTACTAGGTGTGGATGGGTTGAAGAGTTGAGGCAGTACAGGAGGAGGACGGGGGACGGGGGAAGGGGGGACGTGGGGGGAAGGACTGGTTACTGGCAGGAAGGGAACGCTCAAGAGGCCTCGTTTTTGAGAGAGAGACAGAGAGGGTAAACCCAGGCAATGGGTCATGATCCTGAACTTTTCATCCCCAGTCACATCCAATTACAGATGACAGAGGAGAGAAGACAGGCTCTAATAGGTGGATGCAGAGGCAGAACTATGGCTGCAACTGTCTCCCTGTGTGAGAGAGAGAAAGCAGGGAGAGAGACTGCAGTAGAGTGGCGTGTTAGTGGGCCATGGAGGCGTGATGGTGGGAGGATGAGGTTGGCATGCGCTGGGCTCTGTGGATGCTATACATGGCATATGTGAAGAGAGGGAGAGGAGGGGTGCAACTGCTGGGGGTGGTGAGAGAGTGCTGCAACTGCTGGGGGCAGAGACAGGGATAGGTGAAACCAGTGGGTATTGACGGAAGGAAAAGCTATGGGAGTCAGTGGTTCTTCAAAGGCATATCAAGGGAGTGTGTGTGTGGTTGTGTGTGTGTGTGTGTGTATGTGTGTGTGTGTGTACATGCGTGCGTATGTACGTATGGAACATCAGCACAGCAGAGATAAAGGACATGGGAGTCACTGACACAACATGGAGGGGGTGTTCTAGAATGTCGCAGTCAGATCAAAGGAGATTGAGATGCAGTGGGTGGAGGCCTTCTCCCTCCTTCTCCCACAGTGTCTCCATCATTTCTCCTCTACCTCTCTGTCGAACTCCTTAGAGGCAGTCTGTGCAGGAAGTAACATCTTTGGGTGATTTGCCAGTCAAATCAGGTGAGGGGGGAGAGAGAGAGAGCGAGAGAGAGAGAGATGCTGTGTGTTTGCCAGTACTTTGTAGTGAGTGTGGAGAAACACTGTAGTCATTACAGCAGCAGAATAAACTGGGCCACCAGCACACACACAGAGAATGAACCACACGCACACTCATAGGCCTACACACTCCGAGCCAGCACAAAGCAGCTCTGAAGATCACAAGGGACTTTGGGTTTGCTCAGAGACAGCATTTTACAGAGAGAACTCCCAGGACTCTCTATTTCATCTGGGTATAGCTAGATATACCTAGCTCAAGTCCTTCAGACTAGCTAACAAACCCCATCAACTAGAGCAGCTAAGGCTAACTCACAGCTACAAAAGCTAACTAGCTCCATCCATGCTGCCAGAGCAGCTTTGGCTAACTCTATTTATCTTGAACAGCAACTCAACTCAGACAGCTGTGGCTAACCCAAACTCACTTGTGCATACTGTAACTACAATACTGTCTCACGTGTACCTGTTAAAACTACAACTCTGTCGCACCTAAACCCAGTGTCAACAAAAATAGTGACTAAAACATTTGTCAAACACCTATTTTTCAGAGGCAATTGACGAGACTATAACTAAACTATAGCGTTTCAGTTATCTTTGTGACTAAAATCTGACTACTAAATGGACTGGACAAAAGTTTTTAGGTGAGATTGAGAGCTTTTCAGTTATAAGAACAATGAATATTAGCAGTACAGATGCACAGCGCAGTTCTGTTCAGCAGTGGGAAGGACGCGTCACACCCAGAACAGACAGCCTACATTAGCTGGTGTGCTGCGGAGGAGCAAGCGATGAGTGGCTCCGGCTCCGCCTCCAATTATAAACATCGCGCAGGCGATTCTCTTGCTAAACAGTCACCACCAGCCTTCTAGTTAGCTACCCTTTTCCTGGTTAAGAAACAAGCTTATTTACAAAATTAAAAACAATAGCAGCATTAAGTTTAATAGTAAAACAACAGTCTAGCTATGTTTTCTCCCCCTCTAGTATAGAAAAGTAGGCTGTCTTTGAACGTGTGGTCTCGCTCAATCCTCCCATTTTCCCCACTGCATTTTATAGCCAGGTTCTGTAGCCAACGTAGACAAGTTTCCCTCTTCTCCTCAGAGAAAACGGCTTGACCATTTAAAAGATATTACCCATTGTCACGCCCTGGCTCTGGGGACTCTCATATGTTGAGCCAGGGTGTGTAGAGTCATTGTTTTGTGTTCTATGTTTCAGTGTCTAGTTCATGTGTTTCTATGTTGGCAGGGTGGTTCTCAATCAGAGGCAACATGAATCAGCTGTTGCTTGTTGTCTCTGATTGGGACCATACTTAGGCAGCCGTTTGGGCAGTTGTGTTTTGTGGGATCTTGTTCCGTGTATGGTTTGTGTTTTGTTACCAAGGACTTCACGTATCGTTTTGTTGTTTTGTTCGTGTGGTGAATATAATAATAAAGTATGTTCGCATTCTACGCTGCGCATTGGTCCAATCCTTTCGACGATCATGACAGAAGATCCCACCAATACTGGACCAAGCAGTGTGTTTCGGAGCTAACGCCGGGTAAGGAGATGGAGAAGTTGGCAATGGCCCAGGTGGGCCAATGGTGGTCCTGGGAGGACATGTTCGAGGGCAGAGGACCATGGGCAAAGGTTAAAGCCTTGGCGAGAGAGGAGGTACAGCGCCAACAGTGTCGTCGTCAGACAGGCGAGAGGCAACCCCAATACATTTTTAGGGGGGGGCACATGGCATGGACGACGGGGATGCTGGAGGCAGATAAGGGGCGAGTTTGTGGACGAGGAGAGAAGGCCACCGGGTTACGGGAGCCATTGGTGATTAGAGGGAGGGAAAGTGTAGAGGCACGGCGAGAGGTACTGAAGTGTGTTGCCAGTCCGGTCCGGCCCGTTCCTGATCCCCGTATAAGGCCAGTGGTGTGTGTTCCCAGTGCGGTCCGGCCTGTTCCTGTCCCTCGCACCAAGCCTGTGATGCGCGTCGCCAGCCCGGCCCGGCCTGTTCCTGCCCCTCGCACCAAGCCAATGGTGCGCGTTGCCAGCCCGGCCCGGCCTGTTCCTGCCCCTCGCACCCAGCCAATGGTGCGCGTCGCCAGCCCGGCCCGGCCTGTTCCTGCTCCCCGCACCAAGCCTATGGTGCGCGTCGCCAGCCCGGCCCGGCCTGTTCCTGCTCCCCGCACCAAGCCTATGGTGCGCGTCGCCAGCCCGGCCCGGCCTGTTCCTGCTCCCCGCACCAAGCCTATGGGGCGTGTCGCCAGCCCGGTCCGGCCTGTTCCTGCTCCCCGCACCAAGCCAGTGGTGCGCTTCGTCAGCCCGGTCCGGCCCGTTCCGGCTCCCCGCACCAAGCAAATGGTGCGCGTCGTCAGCCCGGTCCGGCCCGTTCCTGCTCCCCGCACCAAGCCAGTGGTGCGCGTCGTCAGCCCGGTCCGGCCCGTTCCTGCTCCCCGCACCAAGCCAGTGGTGCGCTTCGTCAGCCCGGTCCGGCCCATTCCTGCTCCCCGCACCAAGCCAATGGTGCGCTTCGTCAGCCCGGTTCGGCCCGTCCCTGCTCCCCGCACCAAGCCAATGGTGCGCGTCGTCAGCCCGGTTCGGCCCGTCCCTGCTCCCCGCACCAAGCCTGTGGTGCGCGTCGTCAGTCCGGCACAGCCCGTGCCCGTTTCACCGGTGCCTGGTCAGGTACCGGTCAGCTGCTCCACACCGGAGCCTAAGCAATCCGCTCCACCGATGTCCAGTCCAGCTCCAGACCAGGGGCGCTACGGGGGGGTTGTTAGAGGGTGGTGGTCACGCCCGGAGCCGGATCCGCCTCCGAGGAGGAATGCCCACCCGGCCCCTCCCCTGTTGAGTTTATGTTGGCGCGGTCGCAGTCCGCGCCTTTGGGGGGGGGGGTACTGTCACGCCCTGGCTCTGGGGACTCTCATATGTTGAGCCAGGGTGTGTAGTCATTGTTTTGTGTTCTATGTTTCAGTGTCTAGTTCATGTGTTTCTATGTTGGCCGGGGTGGTTCTCAATCAGAGGCAACGTGAATCAGCTGTTGCTTGTTGTCTCTGATTGGGAACCATACTTTGGCAGCCGTTTGGGCAGTTGTGTTTTGTGGGATCTTGTTCCGTGTATGGTTTGTGTTTTGTTACCAAGGACTTCACGTATCGTTTTGTTGTTTTGTTCGTGTGGTGAATATAATAATAAAGTATGTTCGCATTCCACGCTGCGTATTGGTCCAATCCTTTCGACGATCGTGACACCCATATACCAGCACTACCTTTTTTTCTTTCTATCGTGCATTGGCGGGCCGCATTTTACAGTCATAAAGCATATTGCGGGCTGTTCTAAAACTAGACTACTTACGGACTGAACCGTTAACCATTTGTTAAGGCTACACCAACTACACCAGCTATAGCTAACAACCTGGGGCGCATTCAGCAGGACGTAACGTTTTGGAAAATTCTGATAGAAATATGCTACTGTATGTAGAACAAACATGCCTCTCTGACATGTTGAATAAGGAATAACGTCAGCTCTATTCTTGGAAATTTCTATCTGCAACGTTCAAGAATGTTTTGGAACTGAACGTAGCCCTGGTAACATTACAAGACTAAACTAAATAACATAAAAAGAGTGCCAAAATTAACACTGCCTACACCTGTTAAAACTACAACATTGTACCTGCTTTAACCACCCACTACACACCTCACACTATCTCACCTCAAATACAGTATGTCTTAGCTGATTAAGATAAAGAACCACACATGTGATCAGACCATGGCTTAAATTAAGGTTACTACAAGCTTCACTCCGTTGAGCTACGTGCGTGTGTGCGTCCGTGCATGCGTGTACGTGGGTGGAGTGGAGTGGGATTTTTGGAGTAGCGGATACCTTTTGGTATGATATCCTCGCCGCTCCCATTTTTTTATTTTAATTTGGTGAAAGCAAGGAAGAGTCGCCTTCCCTTGCTAGTAGTAGCTAGTTGGCAGCCTGGCTAGCTGGCTTTAGCCTGGCTAAAAACATAGCACTTTTTAGCTTCCCACATCTCTATGAAAAACATCATTGCAACACTCCGAATCTCGCTTCTGCGTAGAGATTGTAGTAAGCCACTCAATGGCCAAACTTGGCCAAACTGTGGACCAACGGTCAGTCATACACTGTACATAGGCTAGTTATCATACAGGATTCACACAGAGGTCATAGGTTACATAACAAATAAATAGGCTGAATGTCCAATACAAACAAAACAACATGATGTTTAATGCCAGGAAAACCGCTGGGGATCTGAAAGCAGAAAGAACATGTACAGAATTCCCATTGTTCTGATGATTGACTATTTACCCAGCATCAGCATTTATATTCGGATGTGTAAATCCAATATTTGAATAATATTTAAAGTTTATGAATGTAATATTTACAGAGCTCTGTGATCCAGCTAGCTTACAGTCTCTCCTGGATGACGTCCCTGAATAGTGTCACTATGGCAGGCTGGCAGGCTGTCTCTCCCTCCCTCTGAGACAAAGCCTGCCTGGATCTCTCTGTTAATCCGTCTGTTCTGGTAAACACAGGCCTCGCTGTCTGGCTAACACAAACACACACACAGACACACACACACAATGGTAGAGCCTTTATGGCTCACACACTCACAAACACAACATTTTGTGTACACATCCATGGAGTCATTGGTATGCAATGCACACACATAGGCATATAAACAACACACAAATAATTGTGTGAAAAGCACACAAACACACACACACACACACACACACACACACACAAACCTGCAGGGTCCATGACCTCCTCGATGACCGGTGGCAGGCGCAGTCCATCCATGGTTGCCCTGGCGACTCAGTGTGGGGGATTAGGGGGGAGGTGTTGTGTGGGTCCGGATGCTGTCTTGTACTGCAGAGGTCGAGTGATGGATAAGTAGAGGGGGACCAGGGCAGAGAGAGACAGCGGAGAGGATGACGCAGACGAAGCCCAGGAAGGCTCCTCACGCTCCGGGTAGAGCCAGCCGCAGCAGCCCCTCCATCCTAGAGGTGAGAGAGATGCACGGACACTGGAGAACAAAGATAAAAACTGAGCGAGGGACCGCAGACTGAGATGCATGCAACAGAGAGACAAACGCTACAGCTCTCTCTCTCTCTCTCTCTCTCTCAACCTTCTTTTGTTTTGATACTGCACTCCTTTCTTCTTTTTACTTGTGCTGTTATTTTATAACCCCCTCCTGTCCTTGTCTCTCTCTCTCTCTACCACTGACCAATTATTTATCTCATTTGCACGGTTGGTCCCTCTGCTGGCTTCACTCCCGTCTCGGTCTGGGTATCAAGCACGTTTGATGCCCATGCTTTTGCATCCCATCTCTCGCTCTCCCTCTCCCTCTCTCTTTCCCTCTATCTGCTCTTTCTGCTTCTTTAACCACACAGATCAAATCAAAGGCATTCCTCTCACCATCTAGCACACGTACCTGTAAGTGCAAATATCAGGTAAATATAGAGACACACACACACACACACACACAGTATTTACCTTTAATGAGAGTCAGACCTTGGAGCTCTGGACACTGACAACCTATTCTCCTGCAGCTTGTGATTCATTTCCCGTCTGTCGTTCACTCCTCCCTCCATCTCTCTCTCTCTCTCTCACACACACACACATTCTCTCTCTCCCTCCGATTCTCCTTTCTTGCTGTGTTAACTATGCAGACCTCATTAGTAAATTACTACATTCTGCTGTCCGATTAATTCCTCTCCTTCTATCATTCCTCTATCGCTCTCTCCTTACAGATTAAAACGGTTTAACCCTGCCCTTACCTGCTGTTGGTCCGTCGGCTGTGATCAATGAACACAGCTAGTTTCATCCAGCCATCGAACCTGAGTGAGAGAGCACAGATTGCATGTCATGAATACACAATGAACTTATGACGTGATTGATTTAACCCTTCGCTGCACTGAGGAAAGGTACTGGGGGAGAGACGGATGAGGGAGGACTCTTGTGGGTTCTCACAGCTGCAGTGTACCTCCAGAGGAACATGAAACACTACAGGGGAAGATATGTACAGGTTTATGGTATGTGTCATTCTGCAAGCAGCATTTTTTTATATCTACAATGCCTTTGAAAGCTTTGTGTTGCAAGAACCCTTAACATTCATGACTATCAGAATGGCATCAAATGGAACCGTAGTAGGCTATTTGTCAGTGCTGATTATTCTCAACAGATGTAACTATTCATTACGTGCTCTCAGCTTTGACGTTGTCATTCTGAGCACAAAGGCCATGAAGTAACAAACTGAGTAACAGTCCGTAATACACAATGACTCACAACAAGCAGGCCTCTCGTTATAAAAATGGAACTGCGACGAACTCAGAGCATCACACGACTCGAGGCGGAGTGGTTGCTAGGCAACCAAGTCCACTGGATCGCATCACATGAAATAGGCTAGATGAAAATGTTTCAAGCTATAAACAAAACAACAGAGAAAAGTGAAATATTCTTAACAGTCAAACCTCATCTTTATTTGTTTAATGTTGCCTGTTGAGGGGTTTTTAATAGATGGTCCTTACTAGCCAATCACTGAATGTTTCAGGAAAGACTACAAAGTTCAAAGTAGACTTTTAAGGATTTTTCATCTTTACCAGAACGCTGGTATCCTCTGCCCTGTGGGTTTTCTCTCTATGGGTTGAGTGAGAGGATCAGATGGTGAATCAGTGAACCTGACTACTGTGAGTGAGTGTGACTGAGCTGCTGTGCATCCCTGTGCAACACTGCAGCAGACGTTATATAAGGCAGGCTTTCAGAGGACCAGAGAGAGAGAGAGAACACTACTGAGTGAAAGGAAGAGAGTATACCCAGCATTATTACAAATTGCATAAGTAGAATTGCATAAACTAGCAACACATATAGCTATTGCTCCCACCACTGTGCCGCAAGTAGTGGAGGTTTCTGCTGTGTGCTATCCTATGGGAGATGCTATGAATGCCATGCTACCATCATCAGGAGGTACAGTGCATTTGGAAAGTCTTCAGACCCCTTGACTTTTTCCACAGTTTTTTCCCTCATTAATCTACACACAATACCCGATAATGACAAAGCAAAAACATGAAAAACTGAAAAATCATATTTACATAAGTATTCAGACCCTTTATTCAGTACGTTGTTGAAGCACTTTTGGCAGCGATTACAGCCTCGAGTCTTCTTGGGTATGACGCTACAAGCTTGGCACACCTGTATTTGGGAAGTTTCTCCCATTCTTCTCTGCAGATCCTCTCAAGCTCTGTCAGGTTGGATGGGAAGCGTCGCTGCACAGCTATTTTCAAGTCTCTTCTGAGATGTTCGATCAGGTTCAAGGCCGGGCTCTGGCTGGGCCACTCAAGGACATTCAGAGACTTGTCCCGAAGCCACTCCTTCGTTGTCTTGGCTGTGTGCTTAAGGTCGTTGTCCTGTTGGAAGGTGAACCTTCGCCCCAGTCTGAGGTCCTGAGCGCTCTGGAACAGGTTTTCATCAAGGATCTCTCTGTACTTTGCTCTGTTCATCTTTCCCTCGATCCTGACTAGTCTCCCAGTCCCTGCTGCTGAAAAACATTCCCACAGCATGATGTTGCCACCCCCATGCTTCACCGTAGGGATGGTGCCAGGTTTCCTCCAGACGTGACGCTTGGCATTCAGGCCAAAGAGTTCAATCTTGGTTTCATCAGACCAGAGAATCTTGTTTCTCATGGTCTGAGTCCTTTAGGTGCCTTTTGGCAAACTCCAAGCAGCCTGTAACGTGCCTTTTACTGAGGAGTAGCTTCCGTCTGGCCACTCTACCATAAAGGCCTAATTGGTGGAGTGCTGCAGAGATGGTTGTCCTTCTGGAAGGTTCTCCTATCGCCACAGAGGAACTCTGGAGCTCTGTCAGAGTGACCATCGGGTTCTTGGTCACCTCCCTGACCAAGGCCCTTCTCCCCTGATTGCTCAGTTTGGCCGGGCGGCCAGCTCTAGGAAGTGTCTTGGTGGTTCCAAACTTCCATTTAAGAATGATGGAGGCCACTGTGTTCTTGGGGACCTTCAATGCTGCAGACATTTTTTGGTACCCTTCCCCAGATCTGTGCCTCGACACAATCCTGTCTCTGAGCTCTATGGACAATTCCTTTGACCTCATGGCTTGGTTTTGGCTCTGACATGCACTGTCAACTGTGGGAACTTATATAGACAGGTGTGTGCCTTTCAAAATCATGTCCAATCAAATTAATTTACCACAGGTGGACTCCAATCAAGTTGTAGAAACATCTCAAGGATGATCAATAGAAACAGGATGCACCTGAGCTCAATTTCAAGTCTCATAGCAAAGGGTCTGAATACTTACGTAAATAAGGTGTGTTTTATTTTTATTTTTATATACACTACCAGTCTAAAGTTTGGACACACCTACCCATTCAAGGGTTTGTCTTTATTTTTACAATTTTTTACATTGTAAAATAATACTAAAGGCATCAAAACTATGAAATGACACACATGGAATCATGTAGTAACCAATATTTGAGATAGTTTCAATAGCCACCATTTGCCTTGATGACAGCTTTGCACACTCTTCGCATTCTCTCAACCAGCTTCATGAGGTAGTCACCTGGAATGCATTTCAATTAACAGGTGTGCCTTCTTAAAAGTTACTTTTTAAAATGTATTTCCTTCTTAATGCGTTTGAGCCAATTGGATGGCATTTTTGGTTCCATCCGCTGTGGCTTTGTGAGACGTGGTGTGAGTGAACGGATTATCTCTGCATGTGTATTTCCCATCGTAAATCATGGAGGAGGAGGTGTTATGGTGTTGGGTGCTTTGCTGGTGACACTGTCTGTGATTTATTTAGAATTCAAGGCACACTTAACCAGCATGGCTGCCACAGCATTCTGCAGTGATACGCCATCCCATCTGGTTTGGGTTTAGTGGGATTATCATTTTTGTTTTTCAACAGGACAATGACCCAACACACCTCCAGGCTGTGTAAGGGCTATTTTACCAAGAAGGAGAGTGATGGAGTGCTGCATCAGATGACCTGGCCTCCACAATCCCTCGACCTCAACCCAATTGAGATGGTTTGGGATGAGTCGGACTGCAGAGTGAAGGAAAAGCAGCCAACATGTGCTCAGCATATGTGGGAGCTCCTTCAAGACTGTTGGAAAAGCATTCCAGGTGAAGCTGGTTGAGAGAATCCCAAGAGTGTGCAAAGCTGTCATCAAGGCAAAGGGTGGCTATTTGAAGAATCTCAAATATAACATATATTTTGATTTGTTTAACACTTTTTTGGTTACTACATGTTTCCATATGTGTTATTTCATAGTTGTGATGTCTTCACTATTATTCTACAATGTAGAAAATAGTAAAAATAAAGAAAGACCCTGGAATGAGTAGGTGTGTCCAAACCTTTGACTGGTACTGTATATAAATTAGCAAACATTTCTAAAAACCTGTTTTTGCTTTCTCATTATGGGGTATTGTGTGTAGATTGATGAGGAAAATGTAAGTCTGTAACGTAACAACATGTGAAAGAAGTGAAGGGGTCTGAATACTTTTCGAATGCACTGTAATTCGGGACGTACAGTCTATGAACATTCATGGATGCACAAACAAACACACACACACACGCAGGGCCCTGTCTCCAACAACTCTCTCCAGAATCTCTCCTCTTCCCACAAACACACACACACACACACACACACACACACACACACACACACACACACACACACACACACACACACACACACACACACACACACAAACAAACTAACATAAACACACACTGGTATAAAGACAAGAAGACAAGCAGGCTGTGAAAACTAGCCTAACCTTGCTGTGGGCTAAGACTGGATCTCCCAGTCTCATCACTAATCACTGCCCTAATCTCGCTATGGGCTAAGACAGGATCTGCCCATCTCTCCTCTCATCCATGCCCTAACCTCGCTGTGGGCTAAGACTGGATCTCCCAGTCTCTCCTGTCATCACGGCTCTGGGAAACACAGACATTCACATTTAAACAGGCAGGAAAATGGAGTGTGTTCATTGCCATTAAGCCGGAGTGGAGATAGCATTCACTCTCACACACACACAAACACTCCAGGCTTACACGATGTGCAAGTCCATTTGGTAAAAAGGAGAAAACATCAACACCATAAAAAAAGGCTCATAGTTTCTCATAGTTTTTTTGTTTCCTCTTTCCAACCAGCCATAGGAGCAGCTGACAGATTTGCTCCATCTCAAAACATGGGCAACAGTTTACAGTCAGGTGCCCCAGTTAGCATGGGAGAGAGTGAAACTGGGTATTCCCAGATGGAGCATGGTTGCCCTGGGCGCAAGGCAGAGCACTCTGCTGGAAACACATTGTGACCTTGTTAGACACAGCCGGGCCAGAGTTGGGATCAACAGAAATCTTATTACAACACCGTTTCCATATTATATATCCATATTAATATGCCTTAGTACCATAGTGAGGTGAAGGAATATTATTGTGCCTAAGGAGGTTAAAGCAGTGTATTATAATATAATATTTAATATTATTAATATAACCACATGAGAATTATGGATGCTTATAGTTAGTGTCATAACACATTATAAAGCTTGTTATAGAATGTGTACTTCATAGAATGTGTTACCAAATATGTTGTGTGTGTGCGTGCGTGTGGCTAGAGAGTGGTATTCCCTTCCCATGTCCCCCCAAAGAGTATTAGCTCACTCTCCTTATTGAGGGTAAGCGAGTCAACACAAACCAAACTACACACACTTCTCACACATACTTTTTACAGAGCAGAACAACCCTGTCCTATAGGCTACACTGCATTAGCATGAATGGCCATTGGGTAACTCAAAGTTGTAGCACACATAATGATTAATGATGAAAGGAATATTATTTGAAAGCACAAACAACTTAACTGCATTACATTATAGGCCTAATACTGGCAATCTAATAATAATCAAGATAAGGTAATTAGGTGGGTGATTACAGTTCTCCTATTTTACACATGTACAAGTGCGAATTGGAAATGTATTTTTTTGCATATCCCAACTCCTCATGAGACACCCTTGGAGAGTGGGGTCAGAGCCAAGGATCAGCCATTATTGACGGCGACCCTGGAGCAAATAGGGTTAAGTGCTTTGCTCAAGGGCACATCGACAAATGTCTCACCTAGTCGGCTCGGGGATTTCAACCAGCAACCTTTCGGTTATTGGCCCAACGCTTCTAACCTCTAGACTACCTGCTGTAGGCTAAAGTATCATAATCTTCATTCATTGTTACACCTAGAAACGCTGACGCAACAATTATATTTCTGCTGAAAATAGAAAGATGTGGCGATAACATCACAAATAAAGTCCTGTGATATTCTAGAATTTTGACAGTGTATATCCCGGGAAACAGAACCAAACAGAACGCTCAAATGTGACACCCTAAACCTAAAAAAAGACACCCTAAACTTCATAACACAAACCGCGCTTTTTTACATTAAAAAGTCAAGTTTGTCTGTAAAAAATGTAAGTCAATATTTAAAAATATATATTTTGCCCAATAGTTTTAGTCTGTCATATTTTGAAAACACAGAAAACATCCAGCTTCGCCCTGGCTTGCTGCTCACATCTGTCCACGTTGTGAAGAACGAGAGGAGGTCATCTGGGTCTTCAGGTGTGGCGAGATGCCTGTAGCCTGGATGTCCTCCCTCCGTCCTCTCTAGACCAAGGGACCAGTCTGCCAAAGACTGCCTGGAGCTGAAGGACATCCAGTCTTACGTGCTTGTGGACGTGTGGGAGCCCAACATGGAGGCCCCTCAGAAGGCCAGTGTCCCTCTTGCTGTCTCCTCCTCTTCCTCCAGAGGGAGAAGCAGCGAACCTGGCCACACCCGGAGCTGGAGAAAGGAGAGGCGCCCTGACCCCTACAGCTGCTACTCCAGGCCTGGCTTCTCTGGCGAGAGATACCTTCACCAGAGCCATGACCCTCACACCCACCACTCCTACCAGAACCACATGGAGAGAACCAGCAGGACCTCTGCTCCCAGCTGTCCAAGTCCTGTAAGAGGAGCAGGGAGGGTCGGGACGAACCTCAGATGTCCTCCAGCTGCAAGAGTTGAGCACTCAGCCTAAAGCATGGTGCACCCAAGGCACTGAAATTACTTTGAATTTGATTTTTTCTAATTCGTTTAATTTAGAGCTAAATATCAGTTACTTGTTGTTTAACTTTTGAGTGTCTGCCTGATATTTTTTCCCAAAAGCATGCACATATTGTTAATATGTATATTTGTGCGATCAAATAAAACATTTGTCAAACATTTGAAGATAGGCCTAAATGGGCAATAGGCTAATATGGTTAGCAAGTTTAGCACAAAGGGAGTGTGACACAGACTGTGATATAACCTGGATACTGCGGCCCTGTAGTCTGCTCAGCATATTAATTAAACATGGAAACCAGAGAGAGAGAGAGAGAGAGAGAGAGAGAGAGAGAGAGAGAGAGAGAGAGAGAGAGAGAGAGAGAGAGAGAGAGAGAGAGAGAGAGAGAGAGAGAGAGTCAATGAAAAAGAACGAAACAAAGATAGTGGGAGAGAAAAATTGAGGAAATTAAGAAGAAAAATGGGGAGACAAGGAGTAGTTACTGACAGAAAGAGGGAAGGAGAAAGAAAGTGAGAGAGATGAGGTGGTTGAGTGAGGGATAGTGTTGACAGAGAGAGGGAGAGAGAGATTGAGAGGAGAGGAAAGGAAGAGAGATGTAATTACTGTTCTTGTTCCTCAGTGACCACAGTGCTCAAGAATAGGGAGCCTGCCTACTACTGTCACCACAGCAGGGCCAGAACACACACACGCACACACACACACACGCACACGCACACGCACACACACACACAGAATGCACGGCAAGCACGCACACGCACACACACACACGGACACACCCACGCACAATACCGAACCCACACACTGGCACCTACATTGACTTCTAAAAACCAGAACTGACTTCCAAACTATAACAGAACAGACTATTCCAGTGGTGTTTACATGTAATAATGCCACACACCCTGTTTCCTGATGGTGAGCTCACAAGACATTAAGAGGTACATTTTTCCCTTGAATGTCACAAGAAGTCTCCAAAGCACTGTAATATCACTAAATACAACAATAACATGTCAATGATCTGAGCTGTTGAAAACAACCAGAGACAGTTAGATAAGAGATGTCTGTTGAGTGCAGAGCTGTAGTGGGAGGGTATGTGTGGGCGGGGGATTAGGGTGAAGGGATTTCTCTAAACTGTTTTTACCTGGCGAGCAGACAGCAGATACACACATACACATTGTATTTGGTCTGGGCTAACACTGGTCCTCACAGCTGTAGTTTGTCTGATCTATGTTAGGGTGTTTGATGCTCTAGTAGCAGTTTGGGCTGCTTTTGTTCATTGATCTGATTTCCTCTAATCATAGTTATAGTTCTGGATCTGACAGGGCTCATTAGTGTGTGTGTGTGTGTGTGTGTGTGTGTGTGTGTGTGTGTGTGTGTGTGTGTGTGTGTGTGTGTGTGTGTGTGCGTGCGTGCGTGCGTGCGTGCGTGCGTGCGTGCGTGCGTGCGTGCGTGCGTGTGCGTGCGTGCTGCGTGCGTGCGTGCGTGCGTGCGTGTGTTTCCGCCCCGGAGACCAAGGCAGAGCGCCCTGAATAACATTAACATTTAAACCAGCACACTAATAACAGTGCAGCATAATAATCACCACATTCATTGCATTACAGCTATGCAGCTACACCACATATTGCCTATGCATGCCTACCTCTTATAACAAGAAATGGCTTCATAACAAAACGTTAACATAAGCCCAGTAATTGCCTAAAATCTTAATATCAAAACACTAAACACTAGAGACTACACAACCCAGCTTTGCTTAACTCAAATTAACCCTACCACACTCCTTTTTATTCATCAGCAGACTCAGACACAATTGACATCAAATGTATCTAGTTATTATAGCCTGGGTACTGCTTGGGGGCATTTACATTTGCACTTATTACAGTAGAACAACACAATGCATCTTACCATAAGGCCAACATTGTATTATGCACTACCTGCACCACTACACACCAAGTCACTTGGCTCTGTCATATCCTCACATGGCCTCTCCTATCGTTGCGACGCAGACGACACACAACTAATCTTCTCCTTTCCCCTTCTGATAACCAGGTGGCGAATCGCATCTCTGCATGTCTGGCAGACATATCAGTGTGGATGTCGGATCACCACCTCAAGCTGAACCTCGGCAAGACGGAGCTGCTCTTCCTCCCGGGGAAGGACTGCCCGTTCCATGATCTCGCCATCACGGTTGACAACTCCGTTGTGTCCTCCTCCCAGAGTGCAAAGAGCCTTGGCGTGACCCTGGACAACACCCTGTCGTTCTCCGCTAACATCAAGGCGGTGACCCAATCCTGTAGGTTCATGCTCTACAACATTCAGAGAGTTATACCCTGCCTTACACAGGAAGCGGCACAGGTCCTAATCCAGGCACATTGCGTTCATCCACCTCTGGCCTGCTGGCCCCCCTACCTCTGCGGAAGCACAGTTCCCGCTCAGCCCAGTCAAAACTGTTCGCTGCTCTGGCACCCCACAAGCTCCCTCACGACGCCAGGACAGCGGAGTCACTCACCACCTTCAGGAGACACTTGAAACCCCACCTTTTTAAGGAATACCTGGGATAGGATAAAGTAATCCTTCTACCCCCAAAAAAAAAAACATATTGTAAAGTGGTTATCCCACTGGCTATAAGGTGAATGCACCAATTTGTAAGTCGCTCTGGATAAGAGAGTCTGCTAAATGACGTAAATGTAAAATGTAAACGTACCACATCGGTAAACATATCTAAATTAGTTTCAATTTGAAAGGCAAACATATCCCATGAGAAAGAGACAGAGAGGAAAAGAAAGAGATGAAAAACAGCCTTAGCTAGATATTACAAGATAGAGCGAGGAAAAGAGAGAGAGAGGAACAGATTATGAGAACTGGTGTGAGAGAGAGAGCGAGAGAGCGAGAGAGAGCGAGAGAGCGAGAGAGAGCGAGAGAGCGAGCGAGCGAGAATATGGGCCAGAGCTGAGTTTAGTGACCAGAGCTCAGCGAGGTGGTGAGAGAGTAACTCTATAATAATAAAATAAAATAAAATGTTATTGGTCGCATACACATACGTATTTTGCAGATGTTATCGCAGGTGTAACGAAATGCTTATGTTCCGATCTCCAACAGTGCAGTAATATCTAACAATACAAAACAAAACACGCAAAATAAAGGAATTAAGAAATATATAAATATTAGAACGAGCAATGTCAGAGTCTGGAATATAAATATACAGTATATAGTGTGTATAGACATTATGGACAATACAGTTGAAGTCGGAAGTTTACATACAGTGGGGGAAAAAAGTATTTAGTCAGCCACCAATTGTGCAAGTTCTCCCACTTAAAAAGATGAGAGAGGCCATCATAGGTACACGTCAACTATGACAGACAAAATGAGAAAATAAAATCCAGAAAATCACATTGTAGGATTTTTAATGAATTTATTTGCAAATTATGGTGGAAAATAAGTATTTGGTCAATAACAAAAGTTTCTCAATACTTTGTTATATACCCTTTGTTGGCAATGACACAGGTCAAACGTTTTCTGTAAGTCTTCACAAGGTTTTCACACACTGTTGCTGGTATTTTGGCCCATTCCTCCATGCAGATCTCCTCTAGAGCAGTGATGTTTTGGGGCTGTCGTTGGGCAACACGGACTTTCAACTCCCTCCAAAGATTTTCTATGGGGTTGAGATCTGGAGACTGGCTAGGCCACTCCAGGACCTTGAAATGCTTCTTACGAAGCCACTCCTTCGTTGCCCAGGCGGTGTGTTTGGGATCATTGTCATGCTGAAAGACCCAGCCACGTTTCATCTTCAATGCCCTTGCTGATGGAAGGAGGTTTTCATTCAAAATCTCACGACACATGGCCCCATTCTTTCTTTCCTTTACACGGATCAGTCGTCCTGGTCCCTTTGCAGAAAAACAGCCCCAAAGCATGATGTTTCCACCCCCATGCTTCACAGTAGGTATGGTGTTCTTTGGATGCAACTCAGCATTCTTTGTCCTCCAAACACGACGAGTTGAGTTTTTACCAAAAAGTTCTATTTTGGTTTCATCTGACCATATGACATTCTCCCAATCCTCTTCTGGATCATCCAAATGCACTCTAGCAAACTTCAGACGGGCCTGGACATGTACTGGGGACACGTCTGGCACTGCAGGATTTGAGTCCCTGGCGGCGTAGTGTGTTACTGATGGTAGGCTTTGTTACTTTGGTCCCAGCTCTCTGCAGGTCATTCACTAGGTCCCCCCGTGTGGTTCTGGGATTTTTGCTCACCGTTCTTGTGATCATTTTGACCCCACGGGGTGAGATCTTGCGTGGAGCCCCAGATCGAGGGAGATTATCAGTGGTCTTGTATGTCTTCCATTTCCTAATAATTGCTCCCACAGTTGATTTCTTCAAACCAAGCTGCTTACCTATTGCAGATTCAGTCTTCCCAGCCTGGTGCAGGTCTACAATTTTGTTTCTGGTGTCCTTTGACAGCTTTTTGGTCTTGGCCATAGTGGAGTTTGGAGTGTGACTGTTTGAGGTTGTGGACAGGTGTCTTTTATACTGATAACAAGTTCAAACAGGTGCCATTAATACAGGTAACGAGTGGAGGACAGAGGAGCCTCTTAAAGAAGAAGTTACAGGTCTGTGAGAGCCAGAAATCTTGCTTGTTTGTAGGTGACCAAATACTTATTTTCCACCATAATTTGCAAATACATTCATTAAAAATCCTACAATGTGATTTTCTGGATTTTTTCCCCACTGTACACCTTAGCCAAAAACATTTAAACTCAGTTTTTCACAATTCCTGACATTTAATCATAATAAAAATTACCTGTCATAGGTCAGTTAGGATCACCACTTTATTTTAAGAAAGTGAAATGTCAGAATAATTGTAGAGGGAATGATTTATTTACAGCTTTTAATTCTTTCATCACATTCCCAGTGGGTCAGAAGTTTACATACTGTACACTTGGGTCAAACATTTCGGGTAGTCTTCCACAAGCTTCCCACAATAAGTTGGGTGAATTTTGGCCCATTCCTCCTGACAGAGCTGGTGCAACTGAGTCAGGTTTGTAGGCCTCCTTGCTCACACACGCCTTTTCAGTTCTGCCCACAAATGTTCTATAGGATTGAGGTCAGGGCTTTGTGATGGCCACTCCAATACCTTGACTTTGTTGTCCTTAAGCCATTTTGCCACAACTTTGAAAGTATGCTTGGGGTCATTGTCCATTTGGAAGACTAATTTGCGACCAAGCTTTAACTTCCTGACTGATGTCTTGAGATGTTGCTTCAATATATCCACATCATTTTCCTTCCTCATGATGCCATCTATTTTGTGAAGTGCACCAGTCCCTCCTGCAGCAAAGTACCCCCACAGCATGATGCTGCCACCCCTGTGCTTTACGGTTGGGATGGTGTTCTTCGGCTTGCAAGTCTTCCCCTTTTTCCTCCAAACATAACGATGGTCATTATGGCCAAACAGTTCTATTTTTGTTTCATCAGACCAGAGGACATTTCTCCAAAAAGTACGATCTTTGTCCCCATGTGCAGTTGCAAACTGTAGTCTGGCTTTTTTATGGTGGTTTTGGAGCAGTGGCTTCTTCCTTGCTGAGCGGTGTCAGTGTTGATGTGGATGTGGTTGAGGAGTCAGACGCAGGACGCATAGGCTGAGTCAAACAAGACTTTACTAACTGTAAAACAGTACCAAAATTAAAGGGCCTCAACAAAGGAGGCGAGCGACAACGCAACACAGTGCGTAACAATAAACAAAGTCCAGAGTACTGCACAGGTTACACCAACGGACAGGCGGACAATAACACACAAACTAACGAAAACAACACAGGAAACTTATAGGGCACATAATCAGACTCAAACGGACACAGGTGTAACAGACAGACCAAACCAAACGCACATCGAAACATTCAACCGTGGCAGCCAGTACTCCGGGGACGACGAACGCCGAAGCCTGCCCGAGCAATGAGGAGGAGCAGTCTCGGCAGAATTCGTGACAAGCAGCCATTCAGGTTATGTTGATATAGGACTCGTTTTACTGTGGATATAGATACTTTTGTACCTGTTTCCACCAGCATCTTCACAAGGTCATTTGCTGTTGTTCTGGGATTTATTTGCACTTTTCGCACCAAAGTACGTTCATCTCTAGGAGACAGAATGCGTCTCCTTCCTGAGCGGTATGATGGCTGCGTGGTCCCATGGTGTTTATACTTGCGTACTATTGTTCATACAGATGAACATGGTACCTTCAGGCGTTTGGAAATTGCTCCCACGGATGAACCAGACTTGTGGAGGTCTAGAATTGTTTTTCTGAGGTCTTGGCTGATTTCTTTAGATTTTCCCTTGATGTCAAGCAAAGAGGCACTGAGTTTGAAGGTAGGCCTTGAAATACATCCACAGGTACACCTCCAATTGACTCAAATGATGTCAATTAGCCTATCAGAAGCTTCTAAAGCCATGACATCATTTATTAGAATTTTCCAAGCTGTTTAAAGGCACAGTCAACTTAGTGTATGTAAACTTCTGACCCACTGGAATTGTGATACAGTGAATTATAAGTGAAATAATCTGTGTGTAAACAATTGTTGGAAAAATTACTAGGGTCATGCACAAAGTAGATGTCCTAACCGACTTGCCAAACTATAGTTTGTTAACAAGAAATGTGTGGAGTGGTTGAAAAACAAGTTTTAATGACTCCAACCTAAGTGTATGTAAACTTCCGACTTCAACTGTATATACACAGTACCAGTCAAAAGTTTGGACACACCTACTCATTCAAGGGTTTTTCTTTATTTTTACTATTTTCTGCATTGTAGAATAATAGTGAATACATCTAAACTATGAAATAACATATATGGAATCATGTAGTAACCAAAAAAGTGTTAAACAAATCAAAATATACTTTAAATAGCCACCCTTTGCCTTGATGACAGCTTTGCACACGCTTGGCATTCTCTCAACCAGCTTCATGAAGTAGTCACCTGGAATGCATTTCAATTAACAGGTGTGCCTTTTTAAAAGTTAATTTGTGGAATTTCTTTCCTTCTTAATGCGTTTGAGCCAATCAGTTATGTTGTGACAAGGTAGGGGGGGTATACAGAAGATAGCCCTATTTGGTAAAATACCAAGTTCATATTATTGCAAAAACAGCTCAAATAAGCAAAGAGAAATGGCAGTCCATCATTACTTTAAGACATGAAGGTCAGTCAATATGGAACGTTTCAAGAACTTTGAAAGTTTCTTCAAGTGTAGTCGCAAAAACCATCAAGCGCTATGATGAAACTGGCTCTCATGAGGACCGCCACAGGAAAGGAAGACCCAGTTACCTCTGCTGCAGAGGATAAGTTCATTAGAGTTACCAGCCTGAGAAATTGCAGCCCAAATAAATGCTTCACAGATTAAGTCACAGACACATCTCAACATCAACTGTTCAGAGGGGACTGTGTGAATCAGGCCTCCATGGTCGAATTGCTGCAAAGAAATCACTACTAAAGGACACCAATAAGAAGAAGAGACCTGCTTGGGCCAAGAAACATGAGCAATGGACATTAGACCGGTGAAAATATGTCCTTTGGTCTGGAGTCCAAATTTGAGATTTTTGGTTACAACCGCCGTGTCTTTGTGAGATGCGGTGTGGGTGATCGGATGATCTCCGCCGTTAAGCATGGAGGAGGAGGTGTTATGGTGTGGGGGTGCTTTGTTGGTGACACTGTCTGTGATTTATTTAGAATTCAAGGCATACTTAACCAGCATGGCTACCACAGCATTCTGCAGCGATACGACATCCCATCTGGTTTGGGCTTAGTGGGACTATCATTTGTTTTTCAACAGGACATTGACCCAACACACCTCCAGGCTGTGTAAGGGCTATTTGACCAAGAAGGAGAGTGATGGAGTGCTGCATCAGATGACCTGGCCTCCACAATCCACTGACCTCAACCCAATTGAGATGGTTTGGGATGAGTTGGACCGCAGAGTGAAGGAAAAGCAGCCAACAAGTGCTCAGCATATGTGTGAACTCCTTCAAGACTGTTGAAAGAGCATTCCAGGTGAAGCTGGTTGAGAGAATGCCAAGAGTGTGCAAAGCTGTCATAAAGGCAAAGGGTGGCTACTTTGAAGAATCTAAAATATAACATATATTTTGATTTGTTTAACACTTTTTTGGTTACTACATGATTCCATATGTGTTATTTCATAGTTTTGATGTCTTCACTATTATTCTACAATGTAGAAAATAGTAAAAAAAATAAAGAAAGACCCTTGAATGAGTAGGTGTGTCCAAACTTTTGACTGGTACTGTATATATATATATATATATGACACATACACACACCGTGGTATAAAAACGCACCACTACTATTAGGATGGGAAAACACTGGAAGTGAGCTCAAACGAATAATTGATTTCCCCATCAAAATCACAAGCTACACCAGTGCATAGAGATCATATCTATCATCTGTGGCCGGGTAAGAAAATTAAAATAAAAACATGCTGTTGTTCATTGATTGGGATGGATTTACCCCAAACCCAAATTGCTCTGTAGGCCTTCATTCTCTGACCAATGATGAAGCAAGATTGGTGAGAGGGAGCAGGTTACAAGATAAATTGAATGGAGCATACCTTTTCAGAGCCTACGTTTTATGTTTTGTATTTTTTTTTTTTCATGATCTCTTGAACCATGGAAGTATGTAACCATGCAGAACATTCTGATGAAATCATTGGATATCCAGCACCAACAAATTACCTACACGTGAAAGAAAGAAGATAAACGGAAGGAATTCATGTACATTTGAACTCTGGAGCTTGTAGGAGAGACAACACCACAACCTAGTGGAAACTCTAGGACGCAAACAGAGATGTACACGAATCTGCCGATGTGATTTCAACATGTACATTTATTCTGTGCTAACTCTTTTGTAACAACACAATTGTCAGACACATTTACCAATTGTTGGATTGTTCATAATAGTAGTTTTTGTTTTGTTTATTTATTACATATCGGTGTTGTCGAATAAACATATCTGAAAAGATGGTGGTCATGTAACAGCAGCGTCGCATGAGCAGTGTGTGCATGTAAAGGTCGACCAGCCAGGAAGTTGAGGTAGCTAGCCTAGCTATGTTATCCATTTTGCCATCATAATGGGATATTATAAGATAACCTGCATATTGTATGAAAGCATGACTACTTTAAAGAGCTCCGTCATTGCTCATAACAACTTCTGCATCTAAATCAGGTAGCTTGTTGGCTTAGCTAGATAGCACGCCACTCAAGCTGGACATGAGAAGGATGCAGTTTAGCTCGAGTAGCCTACTAGTAGTACTGTACTGTCTTTGTAGTAGTGCTGTGTTGCTGATGATTGTGGTATGGTTTGACAGTGTCAGGACAATTACAGAGCTAAATCCTGTGGTGTTATTAGACTGAATGGGCTAGTATGCCTTGGGAACACATATCTTGCTTACGTTCTCACTTTATTCTGGTTTCCCTTAGTTACCATAGCCACAAAGTCAAAATTGGCTATATCTTAAAAATGCATAAAAAAATGTTTTGGTTAGGCGTAAGGTTAGGTTTATCACTCACATTTTAAGAAGATAGATTGTATAAATAGGCAGGGTTTAGACTTTGTGCCTGTGGTAACTAGTGTCGACCCTTTATTCTCCACCCGTCTTCTAGGTTTGCTGTGGGAAGTATGCTGGGACTTGTAGCCTTCATAGGTGGTGACCTCCATGCTACGTCTGGGAGACTCCTGAGATGCACCTTGAGGTCTTCAGCAGTCCAACAGACTTCTGGCTCCACACACCACCTCCAGAGGGCGTGGCTCTCCTCACAGGCACCTGTCTGTGGACACCATACCCCTAAACATAGGACAGGGCTGTATGGGCCTTTTACACACCCACAGCAGACACTGGGGAGTTCCCGTGGCCCCCTCTCCCGCTTCACCCAGAGGGCCGCCCTATCCCAGGGACCCAACACCTCCACAGCCAATATCAGGCTGCGAACACGGCTGGTGGTCACCCTGCTGTTCGGCGGGGGTCTGCTTGGCACCTGGTGGTACGTGCGTAATGAGAAGCAGCAAAATCACAGAATGCAGCGTATAGAGCAGTTGAAAAAGGTGACCCTGGGCCAGGGAGACTACAGCCTCCTTGACCACAGGGGGCACCGCAGGACCAAGAGAGACTTCCTGGGTAGCTGGGTGCTCCTCTACTTTGGCTTCACCCACTGCCCTGACATCTGCCCCGATGAGCTGGATAAGATATCTGCTGTGGTCAGCACTCTGGACAAGGACCCGTCTCTCCCTCCGGTCCAACCGCTGTTTGTGACGGTCGACCCGGAACGAGACGATGTGGCGGCCCTGGAGAGGTACGTGAAGGACTTCCACCCCCGGCTGATCGGCCTGACGGGTACCCCAGAGGAGGTGAAGGTGGCGGGGAAGGACTACAGGGTGTACGCCAGCCCTGGACCTAAGGATGAGGACGGGGACTATATAGTGGACCACACCATCCTCATCTACCTGGTCAACCCAGATGGACTGTTCCTGGACTATTACAACAGGATGAAGGATGACGTGCAGATTGCTGAGAGCATCAGGAACCATATGAAGAGCTACGTCAAACTCCCTGAGTGAATGATGGTAACCACGCCAACAAGACTGTATCAAAGACCTATAGTATGTTAAATTTAGGCTGAACCCAAAGTCCAGATAACAATAATCCTCCATCAGAAATGAGGCCCTGTGTTGAATTATTCCCAGACCAGACTGAACCACAACAATATGGACGCTTCATCGAGGCTATGCTGATTCTGTGTGTGCAATAAATTGTTTTTGTCTGACACCGAGAATTACCTGGATATGAAATTATCTTTATACTAGTCTTTAGTCAAGGGCCCTAGTCATTAGTAGGTGTTGCAATATTGAAAGTGTGTTCATATAATCTTAGTAACATCCACACGCTGTTGGATGTTACTAAGATAACATGTTTTGTTTTGTTTTATTTTATACACATTTTTGGCCAGAGTAAAAAAAATATTTTTCCTTACAAACTAGTTAAACAATTTCCCAATTTAGGTTATATTCTCTTGAATGAAAGTAGAAAAATGATTAAGGTTTTCTTAAAAGCCCTCTCATCTGATATAGAAAATGTATGTCATGACAAACATTGGGAAAAGGGTGATATTCTTAGGGTTAGTCAATTAACACTACCGACACACCACAACATACCCAGAGTGCGACATCTGGTAAGTAAATATATTGTGTAGATGCAGGTGAAAGAGATAAAAATTGCTTATTTTTCTTGAGATAACCAGAGGAATACACAGATGTATGAGACAGACAGACATACAGAGACACCAAAGATCAAACAATAGACAGGAGATTGAAATTAAATAAGAGCAAGTACGTGAGCGAGCGAGAGAACGGGTGCAGCCAGCTCATGTTGATAGAGCAGGTCAGTACTAGTGGTCCAGTAGGCACAAGGGGCATCACACATACGAGTGTGTACCACGTTTCAGAGTAATGTGTCCCTAGTCCCCACTAAATCTATAGGAGGCAAGAGCTCACACACACATGATCAGGTTCAGGAGATGAATGGGTCTGGGTCATATAGGGTCTGAGGTTGCAAGGGCGTTCTTGAATCGTTGGTTGGCCCTGTGTTTGCTGAGCAGAGTGAGTCCCATGGTGTCGATGCTTTCCTCAAGACCCTCACTCCTGTCGATCTCCACTGTGTAGTCATTGGCCTGAAGAGGAGATAATAAATAATAAAATAATATGCCATTTAGCAGACGCTTTTATCCAAAGCGACTTACAGTCATGCGTGCATACATTTTTTGTGTATGGGTGGTCCCGGGGATCGAACCCACTACCTTGGCGTTACAAGCGCCGCGCTCTACCAGCTGAGCTACAGAGGATAGCATGATAATAACCTCTACCTGATAACACAGTGTCCTGATGGTAGAGTAATGGAGTTACTATAGACAAATACATCTTGTTCTAGAAGCTATCAAACTAATTTGTCATACAATAAAATCCAGTATCTTTAAATATCAAGTGTTCAGTTCAGTGTCAAGACTGTAAACTCCAGACAGTGGCTGATTACACTTGATTAGATTGTGGTGTATTAAATTCCTTCAAATCACACACACATACTCACCAGCTGAAGGGAAGCCAGCATGTACTTGCAGGCCTCGAAGTTGTCCATGCCGTGGACTATAGAGGCGAAGGTCCTCCTCTGGCCCACACTGCTCAACGCTGCTACGATCCTGTCCCCATAGTCATGGATGTCAAAGGTAGGACGCTCCTCCTACAGAGACATGGGGTCAGGAGGTTTAGCCAACAGATCACACATCATGCCACACTAGAAATCACCAACAGAGTGAAACATGATAATATATTTGATTAGAATAGATACTGTCAATTTTTTCAATTAAAATTGGTTGATCTACAGCAAAATGTCTGGAAAGTATATAATTGAATCTTACCTGATAGGTGAGCTTCGGTCGTATTTTGTCCTCCCATTCCTTCACTCTTTTCGACAGCGCCGTCTCCTGGGCATAACCCTGGGAGTTCACCAGGAACTGCTCCTGAAATATGAAGGAAGTGGGGGGAACATCAGTGGCTACAGTGAGGGGAAGAAGTATTTGATCCCCTGCTGATTTTGTATGTTTTCCCACTGACAAAGACATGATCAGTCTATAATTTTAATGGTAGGTTTATTTGAACAGTGAGAGACAGAATAACAACAACAAAATCCAGAAAAACGCAAGTCAAAAATGTTATAAATTGATTTGCATTTTAATGAGGGAAATAAGTATTTGACCCCCTCTCAATCAGAAAGATTTCTGGCTCCCAGGTGTCTTTTATACAGGTAACGAGCTGAGATTAGGAGCACACTCTTAAAGGGAGTGCTCCTAATCTCATTGTGTTACCTGTATAAAAGACACCTGTCCACAGAAGCAATCAATCAATCAGATTCCAAACTCTCCACCATGGCCAAGACCAAAGAGCTCTCCAAGGATGTCAAGGACAAGATTGTAGACCTACACAAGGCTGGAATGGGCTACAAGACCATTGCCAAGCAGCTTGGTGAGAAGGTGACAACAGTTGGTGTGATTATTCGCAAATGGAAGAAACACAAAATAACTGTCAATCTCCCTCGGCCTGGGGCTCCATGCAAGATCTCACCTCGTGGAGTTGCAATGATCATGAGAACGGTGAGGAATCAGCCCAGAACTACACGGGAGGATCTTGTCAATGATCTCAAGGCAGCTGGGACCATAGTCACCAAGAAAACAATTGGTAACACACTATGCCGTGAAGGACTGAAATCCTGCAGCGCCCGCAAGGTCCCCCTGCTCAAGAAAGCACATATACATGTCCGTCTGTCTCGCCGTGTTTGGAGGAGGAGGAATGCTGCCTATGACCCCAAGAACACCATCCCCACCGTCAAAAATTGAGGTGGAAACATTATGCTTTGGGGGTGTTTTTCTGCTAAGGGGACAGGACAACTTCACCGCATCAAAGGGACGATGGACAGGGCCATGTACCGTCAAATCTTGGTTGAGAACCTCCTTCCCTCAGCCAGGGCATTGAAAATGGATCGTGGATGGGTATTCCAGCATGACAATGACCCAAAACACACGGCCAAGGCAACAAAGGAGTGGCTCAAGAAGAAGCACATTAAGGTCCTGGGGTGGCCTAGCCAGTCTCCAGACCTTAATCCCATAGAAAATCTGTGGAGGGAGCTGAATGTTCCAGTTGCCAAACGTCAGGCTCGAAACCTTAATGACTTGGAGAAGATCTGCAAAGAGGAGTGGGACAAAATCCCTCCTGAGATGTGTGCAAACCTGGTGGCCAACTACAAGAAACGTCTGACCTCTGTGATTGCCAACAAGGGTTTTGCCACCAAGTACTAAGTCATGTTTTGCAGAGGGGTCAAATACTTATTTCCCTTATTAAAATGCAAATCAATTTATAACATTTTTGACATGCATTTTTCTGGTTTTTTTTTAATGTTATTCTGTCTCACTGTTCAAATAAACCTACCATTCAAATTATAGACTGATCATGTCTTTGTCAGTGGGCAAACGTACAAAATCAGCAGGGGATCCAATAGTTTTTTCCCTCACTGTAGCTACACAGAACCCTCTAGTATTCCTCGCTGGAACATGACCCAGAAAGACTGGGGCATTGAGACACGTACCACACTCTTCTTCACCAGGTCTTCGTAACTCAGTCCGTCCATGTCTGCCCCTGGCAGCAACAGAAACATTGTAAACATACTATCTTTGCCTATGATTGCCTACAGTGTCTTAAAACTTTCTGAATGGTACACAAGTGGTTTTTAATCTGTGTTTTTTTTGTCAAGTAACGTATCATTGTGGAGTGACACTAATACATTAGTCTAACTCTACAGTCAGTCAATGGACATAGACACACAGTCAAGACCTGATGGCTCCGTTTACACCTTGCCTTAAAATGTGTGCAGTTAATAGCAGGTGTGAATGTGGTCAGAGATAGAAAGACAGACAGGACAGTGTCTACCTGGTATGAAGTCCTGTCCATTCAGGAAGTCAGCTGGGGCTTCATCAGTCAAAGGGTCATGTTCGTTGTCAGAGAGGTCATCGTGCAGGCCTAGCGGGTCGTGGTGTCTGAGGCCCTCTGACTCCTCCTCCTCTTCTCTCGCGTCCAGTTGCAGGTACGTCCTTCTCAGCTCCACATCAGACACAAACACACCCTGTAAGGGCAAAAGGCTGTATGTTCAGTACATACTCATACACACTCAACACTAAAAACAGCAACAAATGCTCCTTGCAGCATGACCCATAGCAGTACACACATACCGTTTTTCTAAGAATCCTTTTCCGGGTCTTCAGCTTGTCTTTCATTTTACTCATATAGATGTAGTTCAAGTCTGTAAAAGAAACACCACTTGCTGTAAGCGCCATATAATCGCGGGTCCAAAAGAGAACTCCTCTATCTCCTGTCATTTAGTTATGAGATCCACCATTACCTGTATACGTGGGTCCATTCTTTAGCCTGGGTTCAGGGGGGTCATCTGCAACAAGAGGAGGTATTTGTCAGGTATATACCATCCTATTTAGTCTTCATAGACACACCAACACACGCGTTTACACACAACTTACAGGTGCCAGTGTACCAGGTCCAGAAGTCCTGCAGCGCAGAGGGGCCTTTCCTTTTCCTCTTCCCAGAATCATCAAGACCCGGAGGAACCTTATAACATTTTCCTATGGCGAAAGAACACACACATTTAACACAGGCAGGCCCCCTCATAGAAAATACACTCAGTGAGTAAGAATCGTATCGATAGGAAAAGGTTCTCACCTGTTTTCAGAGGCTTGTCCTCTCCGACTGTATCATAAAGGTCATGTAACCTCCATATGTTTGCCTGCATCACAACAATCATCACATCAAAGACAACAAAAAAACAACGAGCGTACTAGAATAGTTATTTTCCATCTCTAAATGTGTGGTGGTTTATCCATCGTGGTTGTGATGGGTAACCGTACCGTCTGAGCCCTCTCCTCCTCCATCCTCTGTTTGTCCTGCTCCTCCTCAGAGAGCTGCTGGACTCCTTTCCTCTCCCTCAACATCCTCCCTTCAATGGGGGCCTGGGAGAGAACAAGTTAGAACACACTGATACAAGACATAAATAAACCCAACCCAACACATGGTGATACAAATCTTACACAATTCAACACAAGGTCCCATAAAAGGGCTACGATAAAGGGGTTACTAGCTGTAATGGAACTAGGCATGTGTGATACCTACAGTTCCTCTGCATGCATGCATGCATGCATGCATGCATGCATGTATATATATATATAAAAATGTGTGTGTGTGTGTGAGAGAGATTTCTACGTTCCTACCTGGTGTCTGTCAATATGTTCCTCGGGTCCCTGGTCCATCTCCATCCCATTGTCCTCCAGGGGCAGGAAGTTATCCGCACCGGCATCACCACCATCCTCGCCGACAACGCCCACCCCGGCATCCCCTGCTGCAAGCTCTGCATCACCTGGACACAACAACAATAAGGATGTCAGCACCCGGCCTTAGCTTAGAAATATACATTAAAAGAACCGTATATTCCATTTGAGCTGGTCCTGGCAACATGGTATGGGATTTAGTGCTCTGTTGAGATTGTTGGAGGCTAAACACATCACAAACACTCCCAGCCCACTCACAGAGAAACCAAATCTATGATGTGTTTTCTATGATCAGTTGGCTGTTTTGGCTTGACTACAGTTGTGTACATCTGTCGATATACTGTATCCATATGCCTCTCTACCTTGGTGCTCGAACAGGGTGACGGGGGCCAGGGGTGCGACAGACAGGGCGTCCCTGAGGAAGTGGGACTGAGAGGAGGCCAGGAAGAGGCGGATGATACCGAGGGCGTCCGGAGTGAACGTGTTCATCCTGAAGTCCTTACAGCTGCCCAGCACCTCTCCCTTCAGACTGCAGCACATACACACAGGGCACACACACAAACATTGATATGACAGCCCTCTACAGAAAATTAGTTCCACCAAAAAGTAAGGCAGCTACAAATGGCAAGGCCTACAATGTTTCATAGTTGTTATGTAGTTATTCTACAGAAGAGTTCATCATGTTGAGGGCGGTTTAGGCCGTGGACTTGGCACCCACCTCATGAGAAGCAGCTTCTGTTTCTCAAACGCCTCAGGAGGAATCAGAGACTCAGGGGGAAGAGGGGCCACGTCCACATTCTAAGGAACACACAGGACAATAATTTACACAGATAGAATCATGGACACACACACAAATCAGTTAGTCTGATTGATACACCAATCAATATATTGTACATTCTGGAGGGGCATTTATAAAGGGTTAAATGTTTCCAGAGGGGGACACTCACCGTGTTGGTCTCATTCTTCATCTCTGACTGCAGTGAGACATCTGTTGTATCCTGGTCTAAGGAGTCAAACTGGGGGAACAACAAACATCAGTAAAATCCAGCAATAACAGTGTTGGGCCGGAACTAAAGCCTGCTAAACACACCCTATGGCACTCTTTGGCAAGGGTTTCCTAGCCCAACTGTCACCGCCCCCAGCTCCACTCTCTTACCCCGCCGTCATCATTAGCATTGTTGGATGAGGCCCCATCCAGGTCACCCTCTCCAGATGTCACTGCTTGTTTATCTTTCCTGAAAATGACAGGTACAAATCCCTTTAACTCAATGAGAAATGAAGTGAGGAAGTAGAGCACCATAAAGACTGGTGGCTTGAGTGGTGCTGTGTGTTCACGGGGAGCGAGGCAGGGTACATACCCCTTGACTTATTCCACATTGTGTTGTGCTACAGCCAGAATTCAAAATGGATTACATATGGGGGGGGGTTTTCCTCACTCATCTACACACAATACCCCATAATGACAAAGTGAAAACATGTTTTTAGACATTTTTGAAGATGAAATACAGAAATATCTAATTTACATAAGTATTCACACCCCGGAGTCAATACTGGGTAAGTCTCCAAGAGCTTTGCACACCTGGATTGTACAATATTTTCACATTATTCTTTTTTAAATTCTTCAAGCATTATCAAGTTGGTTGTTGATCATTGCTAGACACCCATTTTCAGGTCTTGCCATAGATTTTCAAGCCAATTTTAGTCAACTATAACTAGGCCAAAGCTTTGTATTCAAGACATAAAGTTAATTTCTTTGACATATTTGTTTGCAGTTTTACTTTAGTGCCTTATTGCAAACAGGATGCATGTTTTGGAATATTTATATTTTGTACAGGCTTCCTTCTTTTCACTGTCTTCCTGTGTTTGAAATTCACTGCTTGACTGAGGGACCTTACAGATAATTGTATGTGTGTGGTACAGAGATGAGGTAGTAATTCAAAAATCATGTTAAGCACATTTTTACTGCTGAACTTATTTAGGCTTGCCATAACAAATGGGTTGAATACTTATTGACTCAAGACATTTCAGCTTTAAATTTCTTATTAATTTGTTAAAATGACTAAAAAGATTCCACTTTGACGTTATGGGGTATTGTGTGTAGGCCAGTGATACAAAATCTCAATGTAATCCAATTTAAATTCAGGATATAACACAACAAAATGTGGAAAAAGTCAAGGGGTGTGAATACTTTCTGAAGGCACTGTACTTACTTCCTGTTTCTGTCGTTGATGTAGTCCAGAGTTTGGTACACCAGATTGTACAGATGCTCCACCTGAATCAAACAATAATACATTATAATAAAGTGTTTCCCTTATATTCATTTAGCAGTAGCGGGCTGCTAAATCGTTGCCGCCCCACAACAAATACGATAAAAAAAATGTATATATGATTTTGTTTTGAAAATAATTTGAGGGATGGAAAAACTTTTCAGTGTATACTTAAACCACTAAAGCCAGATATAAAGTATGTAGAAAAGATCATGGCGCAATATGTTTTTTAATAAGATCATCTTTGAGAACTAACAATCACCTAAATAAAAACTAGACATTGGGGGAGAATCTAACATTTTAAAAATGTCATGGCATGGAGCCCCCATTGATTTTGTTATAACGTTTGAGTCACTCAGATAGATAGCATAGGAACATGGCATAAGCCATGGCAAAATGTGTAGAATTGAAGGAAATTTGCTTTAAAACTGCAATTTCTCTCAGCCCCATGGCAAAATGTAGAAGAATTGAAGGATATTAGCTTTAAAACTGTTTTTTTTTCTCTCTCAGCCAGTCAGCCCCTTGACAAAAAATGTGTAGAATTGAAGGAAACAAGTTTTAAAACAGTAAAATTCTCTCTGCCCCATTTCGAGGGCCTCTAAAAAATGTTGGTCGGAGACGGCGCCGTTGGCCACTCCCGCTACCATGACACCCCCACTTTGCTGAAACAAATCCTAGGGGAAACACTAATAATAATACATTTGATCTGTAACATGCTTTTCAAAAACTCAAGGTGCTAACAATACCAATATCGTAGTTATACCACAGTTGAAATCAAATGAATTGTCGTGGATCACATAGTTACTTTTGGACAACAAGTCAGGAACATTATATGAAACCAGCATATGATGTTGTTCTTTTTTAACAAGGAACTTCTCACCTTCTTGCTGTAGATGCATGCTGAGCCTTGGATGAGCAGCGCTGCCTCTGCAAAGTTCAGAGTGGTTTTGCCCCCATCGAAGGAGATGCACATCTCATCCAACTGCCAGACCATAGAGACAATATGACAGTGGTAAATGCAGTGTATATCAATGTGTAAGAGGAAAAGCTTTCTGAACAGTCTACTCCAGCCTTGGTCTGTGTGATTTTCAAACCAGTTGGTGACTCCATTGATTAATTCAAGGCTGTGTGTTGACACACAACAATGTTGTTAATACAGTTCTTGAAGTCTATTTTGTTTCCATGATTTACCCCATAATGCATGCCACGGGCTCATTCCTACCTCCTCCAGATAATCTGCCAACTCCGAGGCCACATCAATGTCCCAGTTTTTCGTGAGCTCACGGATAGGCTGCAACAAATGGGCGAATCGAGTATCCACTGTGTCCATGGTTCCACTTAAAATGAGAGATCATCAAATCATGTCAGATTTGAATCAGTGTGATTTTTTGAAAAGCTAACACTATATTCAATAGCTATCTACAAAAGAGATTGGTTGACATTTAGCTATCTAGCTAGAGAACGTTAAAGTTCACAGATGAAAAGTATATTTGGTTTATATAGTCGCTAACGTACTAACGTTACTAGTAGTACTGTATACACCATTACTGTAACGTTAGCTAGCTAGCCAGCTACCAAAATGTTTCAACACAGACATACATGAAATGCTATATGTGGCTATTACACTCACCAAATTATTTCCAATCACTGTAGGCGTTGATTCACAAAATACGACGGTGACCCAAATATTTAATATTTGTTGATCAACTTTGGAGCCCTTTCAAAAGAACCGCGCATCCACCATTTTCATTTATTTATTTTATTTTAGCGTGAGATTTTCATATTCGCCGACTGTTTCCGCTCTGACGTTAGCGTCAACAGAGCTAGGGCTTATCTGCTTTGCTGCCATCTACTGGCGGGAGTACCACTAAAAAACAGCATGAACCCTTCTCACCGAAAGATGGAGCACTTGGATTTTATATTTACAAGCCATCATTGAATAAGTGTGATGACGTTCGATGCTTGTGGCCAGTTAGGCTGCGTTTAAACAGACAGCTCAAATCTGATGTTTTGCCTTATCAGATCAGATATTTTGTCAATAATTTCACAAATATATATTTGGCTGCCTGTGTAAACGCAGCCTTAGTTATCGTTTGGAAATCAAACGAGCTCCTGTTTGTCATATCAACGCTTTTGATTTTTTTATCAAAATACTAAAACATCAACCAATATCAGCAATGCAACATTTCGTTTTATGCAACATTTCTACAGTTGGTGTATACATGTTCAACTTTTATTGCATATAGGCCTAATTCACACAATGTTATTTGACTTTGCCTCTAGTTTATATGCTCTGTAAGCCATGCATCAAAAACATTTAATGTGGTTTAGTTTTTAACCAGTGGTAGGGAAACTATTCTGAAAATATAGTTTACCAAGCTACCAATTAGGCCTACTTCACACTGTAAGAAGTTTTAGGTAACTAAAGTTACTTTAAAGGGGTAGCATCACTACTTTCAAACTACTTCGTGAAAAATTCTCATATTTAAACATGAAATGTCATAGACTACAAATTTCAAGAACAGATAACTCTGGAGTCAGCTGTTCACAGAATGTGTAATTTAGCCTATTACAAAACATGTTTCAAGTGAGAATTAGGCAGGTCTGATGCCGAAAAAGTAAGACAAATCTTGCTTCTTCACCCATATTTTATTTTTTGCAAAAAAAAGTATTGTGTAGTTCCATTAGTTAGCTACACCGCTACATGGCAAAAAAGTAGGCTAATTAACTACTGAAAAAAATACTAAGATTTGAATTTAGTTCAACTACCACCAAGTGACTGCAAAATGTAGTGAAATTACTAGTTGAAATAGGCTACTTGTAGTTCGCTAATCGCTACTCCCCAACACTGTTAACCCTTGCCTGGAAACCCGATGTTGAATTGCAATTAATTTTACGTCGGGTAGAAAAGAGTGTTTGTACCCATACTTATGTACATAGCACAGAGAGTGGATAATGCCACCCATAACCTTTTTCAACTGCTTGCTATAGGGACCGCCAACATATCCCCAGGTGATAGTGATAGGCTAGACTAGCCTATGATGCCCATACATTGTCCACAGAACCATAATATATTTTCTGACACACATATAGTGATGCCCTTCAGGGCCATTATAACAGTCTATGGGTGTGTTCGTCAATTCAATCTGGAGTGCCAGAGTGCGCTCTGGGCGTTTGTAAATTCAGAGCGTTGTCAGATTGTCCTTTCGTAAATTCAGAGCGTTTCGCTCTCAGAGCACACACTGGACGCTCTGGCCGAGGAGTAGGGATGATCCGAGCGTTCTGACCTCACAACCGCAGTCAAGTACCCAAGGTAACTGGCTAACGTTGGCTAACTTGCTAGCTACTTTCAGACACAAATGAGAGAACAGCCTCACTCTGACCATTTTACTCGCCCTAGCAGAGCTGGTTGGGCTGTTTTCATGTTATCCAGAGCGTTGACTGTGCTGCTGGCAACAATTTAATTAAGCTTTTTTTGCCAACGTTTACTGACACCAGCCATATTCAACGGGTGTTGAACGTTCATAAATTCATCAGTTATTCTGCGCTCTGGCACACTCAGACTAGAGTGCTCTGAAATCGGAGTAGATAGCCAGAACGAATTTACGAACGCACCCTATGTGGGTGATATTCTCCTTTCAGGCTTGACCTTGACACAATGACCTCTCTGTGGCTTCCCTATAGGCCTATTGTATGTTTGACCCTTGCAGATGAAGCCAGCAGTAGGCATATTTGCCTAAGTCTATCAATGATCCAGGCCTATTGCTAAGTAAGGTCATACATTTGTCAAATAGCATGCTGCTTGTTGTGTAAAGTGATTTGAGGCCCTGGACCTGCTTGTCTTTCCCGCTGCGTCCGCACCCCATCCAGCTCTCTCCTTTGGGGCGGCAGCGCGCGCGTTTTGAGTAAGACCCTACATCTTTAAAGACCATCATAAATCAATTTTAGGCCTACATAACAACATGTGTGTGTCCCCAACAAAGACTCGGTATATTCAAAGCCAAACAAATAAGGTGGTTAATTAAAAAGTTAGTTAGACTAATTCAACGGGCACAATCCCATTTAAAATGGGATTTGTGTGGTTATTGTAGCCTATAGCAGCAGGCGGGTTAGGGTTTAGCAGCGCTCAGGGAACTGGACACTTCATGGTTTCCATGAAAATATAGGTTTCTTTGAAAGGATTTTCTTGGAATTTTGTAAAAAAAAATATATATATATATTTCTCTCTCTCCCGCTCTACCACTAGCTCTCTTTCTTCTATTCTCTCTCACACACAGGCAGACACGCACACACATTATGAGCAAGCGAATATATTAATGAGGTGCAGCTGGCTTGGCACTACCTTAAAAATGGTTGCGCTCTACACCACGTGACGCGATTCCTGGAAAGTTCTTGGAAATCGGTCTTTTGTGTATAGCTGTGGGTTTAATGAGGATTTGGTTATTAAAAACACATACCGAAGGAAGGGGATTCAACGACGCAGAAAAGACGGTCATTGGGATCTGTACCAAAAACAAGACAAGCGTGGTTTGGTGACTTTCTGCATGGTATTTTACATCTTAACATTACCAGCAGCGAGCGAGTCGTGCCAAGTCGATTTGCCTCGGTCGCGAGACGTTGTCATCGCCTGTTTTGCACCACGGGTTGGAAAATATTCTGAGTTTGTTTGCCATCACGCCAAATTGCCAACCGATTGATTAGCCCGCCAGAAGATAAATAATACGACATGGAAAACTCTAGCTATGTGATCTGTCATCTTTCAGTGTGATCGACATGGCTAAACTAGCTAGCCGTTCCCTGGAAGTGTATAGCTAATGAGCGGGTTTGTGCTTTGTTTATTAATCTTAGTCCCCTTTCTTTAGGGAGAAGTGCGTATTTGAATGATCATCGGTAGAGTCGTTTGGTGCTGGATCCACTCGCAAATAGGTGAGAATTCATTAATACAACTATCAGTTAATAGTATATTTACTTTGTAAACTAGCTAGTCAGCATTAGATAGCTAAAATGTAATGTTAGCTATGTGTTGTGATCATTATGCAAATGGCACGTGCTTTATTGGCTTTGGAACGGGGTTATTTAAAAACGACGGTGCAAATTTACACAACCACAATGGAGGCTTTAATGTAGCCTACACAAAATAATCAATTAAACATAGCTACAATAGACAAGTTGCAAACACCGAACAAGGCTGATGATGGTGATTTATCTGTTTTCAGTATCCCCTCCCTGCATATAGTGAGTTTAAACTGCCATTGCAATTTCCGAGAAGTAGAGTCGATTTCGCAGAACGTTCCCTAATCTGTTTACTTATATTTGAATGCAGACATAAAAAAAAAAACGTCCCTAATCTTTCATCTCCAATGATGAATTGTAATACCTCGCGCATATAAGTGAAAGTTGTATTTTATTTTATTGTTTTATTTAAGATTTATCAAGCGAATGAATTAGGCTTTTCAGTGTTCACCTTGTTTCGTGCTCCCTTCCTTGCCATACCTTGTTTCGTGCTCCCTTCCTTGCCATGTTTAAAAAATAAATAAAAACTTGCGCAAACGTAACCCCATTCATATACATCAACTACCTTTAGCGCCTATTGAAGTATCTTCTGGCATGGGGAGTTAGAGCCCGGACGCTCGTTCTGATAGTTAAAACGCGTCACTTGCGGTAAGATTTCGGAAACATAAGGAATGTATCTTTCATATCAGAGAGAAATTCAATTACTACACGCCTTTATAGGTTTAGGATTCCCACACAATTATATTTCTATGTTACAGGGATACCAGTACCGAGTTGATGTGGCGGCAGGTAGTTTAGTGGTTAAGAGCGTTGTGACAGTAACCGAAAGGTCGCTGGTTCTAATCCCCGAGCCGACTAGGTGAAAAATCTGTCGATGTGCCCTTGAGCAAGGCACTTAACCCTAATTGCTCCTGTAAATCGCTCTGGATAAGAGCGTCTGCTAAATGACGTAAATGTAATGTACGAGGTAATTTCAGGTAGATTTGTAGGCTACTTAAGGGTAGGGGTAAAGTGACTAGGTAACAGGATATATATTAAGCATTAGCAGCAGTTTATGTGATGAGTCAGAAGAATTAGTGCAAAGGTGGGTCAATGCAGATAGTCCGGGTAGCTATTTGGTTAACTATTTAGCAGGCTTATGGCTTAGGGGTAGAAGCTGTTCAGGGTCCTGTTGGTGCATCCTTGCGGTAGCAGAGCAAACTGTCTATGACGGGTGGCTGGAGTCATGACTTGGGTGGCTGGAGTCATGACTTGGGTGGCTGGAGTCAAGCACATAACGGATATGTTACAATGTAACGTTAGCTGTTATCTAGCACGAATGTCCGTGGCTAAACTGCATTCATGTACGTGTGTGTTGTATTTATTAATTTACAGGACGATACATTCATTCATAAAATTAAAGAAGAAACTTGCGACTGTGGGGCAACTGCCTGTCTTTTGGGGAATATTTTTGCATTTGTCGGATGTCTTTTGGCCTACGGCTGGGCAATTTCGGGTGGTTCCCTAATGACCTGCCACTCACCCGAATCCACGGAGACCGTCGAAAATGAGAGAAGAACGGATACGGAGTCACGATGAGACTCGCATCGCTCAGGCCATGAAAGACCTTAAAAATACAGGTGAGTGCATGTCCTCATTTTATAGTTTTAGATTAACTCTACACACACATTTCGACATGATTACTAAATGTGCCTATTTTCAGTGTTCTAGTACAGTTTTACCAGTATCGTTACAAACATACGAGCATGACACAGAATGTCAATAGCTTTTCTGAATTACAAATAAACGATATAGCCTAACTTTCAAAATATTTATTTGTAATAAAAACGCAAAACAAGGTAATGTATCTCTATTATGGCCCTGAAAAAACGAGTAATTGTAAAGCAAACTAGTTTGAAAGTAACCTTATCTAAATGCTCGTGCCCATATCTATCAAGATATGCATGCGGTCATGCAGTACGCACTGTCTGTATTCATTATGTATGGTTGAAAATGACAACTAAACAAAGCACACTTGGCATTCCATCGTTCAATGAATGCATTTCACCTCTATTTATCCTGAACAGTAACGGATTTAGTCTCTTGAAAATCGTAGTAATTCGTGCACGAGGTAGACACTTCACTTTGTTTTTAAGTCGCAGAATGTATAAGGACGTTTTGTTATAGGCTATTGTGAGTTTGTTGGAAGACTACTTTTTTTTTAACAATTAGACGCATTCAAATGAAAAAATGTTCAGAACATGTCTATGAATTAATAAAATGTGCCTTCATTCATAAGTTAGGCATTGATGTTAATTGTTCTTAGAAGTCACACGAATTGTGTTCATTTACTGTTCTAATGAAATGTATGTTCCACTTCAAATGCTGTTAGAGTGAATTATAGGATTGCCATTATGTGAATGCTGTGGAGAGGGGGATCATTCTTATTTTTAGAGATGCACAAAGGGCTTGTCCAATGCTGTGATCTTAAAACGGAGGTGTTCATTTATTAGGTAGACATTTGTGGGCTATTCAAAGATCAAGCATCTTTAATGTATTTTAAGAGGCATGTATTATCATTAAAGGGGGGGAAAAGCATGTGAACTTCATATTCATCATCTCCAGCAACACCCCTACATCAACATATGTGAAAATTGCCAATTTCTATGTTTTGTAGTAAAAAAATATGGAAGGTAAGTGTTTCCAATGACATCACCAATTATTAGTAGGCATTGCTTACTAATTGGTTGATGTCATTGGAAACACTTATCTTCAATATTTTTTACTACAAAACATAGAAACGGGCAATTTTCACATGTTGGGGTGGTGCTGGAGATGATTAATATGAAGTTGACTTTTTTTTTTTTTTTTCCTTTATTTTACAAGCAAAGCACATTTTTTGACTAAAACATAATAATTTCAATACTTGCTTATGATCATGTTTCTCTATTATAACAACAATTCAATAAAACAATAATGTGTGTGTATGCATACATACATTACAGTACCAGTCAAAAGTTTGGACACACCTACTAATTCAAGGGTTTTTCTTTATTTTTACTATTTTTTACATTGTAGAATAATACTGAAGACATCAAAACTATTAATTAACACATGGAATCATGTAGTAACCAAAAATGTGTTAAACAAATCAAGATATATTTGACATTCTTCAAATAGCCATCCTTTGCCTTGATGACAGCTTTTCACACTCTTGGCATTCTCTCAACCAGCTTCACCTGGAATGCTTTTCCAACAGTCTTGAAGGAGTTCCCACATATGATGAGCACTTGTTGGCTGCTTTTATTTCACTCTGCCGTCCGACTCATCCCAAACCATCTCAACTGGGTTGAGGTCGGGGGATTGTGGAGGCCAAGTCATCTGATGCAGCACTCCATCACTTTCCTTCTTGGTAAAATAGCCCTTACACAGCCTGGAGGTATGTTGGGTCATTGTCCTGTTGAAAAACAAATGATAGTCCGTCCCACTAAGACCAAACCAGATGGGATGGCGTATCGCTGCAGAATGCAGTGGTAGCAATGCTGGTTAAGTGTGCCTTGAATTCTAAATAAATCACAGACAATGTCACCAGCAAAGTACCCCCACCCCATCACACCTCCTTCTCAATGCTTTACGGTGGGAACTAAACATGCAGAGATCATCCGTTCACCCACACCGCGTCTCACAAAGACACAGCGGTTGGAACCAAAAATCTCAAATTTGGACTCCAGACCAAAAGACACATTTCCACCAGTCTAATGTCCATTGCTTGTTTCTTGGCCCAAGCAAGTCTCTTCTTATTATTGGTGTCCTTTGGTAATGGTTTCTTTGCAGCAATTAGACCATGAAGGCCTGATTCACACAGTCTCCTCTGAACAGTTGATGTTGAGATGTGTCTGTTACTTGAACTCTGTGAAGCATTTATTTGGACTGCAATTTCTGAGGCAGGTAACTCTAATGAACTTATCCTCTGCAGCTGAGGTAACTCTGGGTCTTCCATTCCTGTGGCGGTCCTCATGAGAGCCAGTTTCATCATTGCGCTTGATGGTTTTTGCGACTGCACTTGAAAAAACGTTCAAAGTTCTTGACATTTTCCGTATTGACTACCTTCATGTCTTAAAGTAATGATGGACTCTCATTTCTCTTTGCTTATTTGAGCTGTTCTTGACATAATATGGACTTGGTCTTTACCAAATCTTCTGTATACCACCCATCCAATGCATTAAAAGGAAAGAAATTCCACAAATTCACTTTTAACAAGGCACACCTGTTAGTTGAAATGCATTCCAGGTGACTACCTCATGAAGCTGGTTGAGAGAATGCCAAGAGTGTGCAAAGCTGTCATCAAGGCAAAGGGTGGCTAATTATATTTTGATTTGTTTAACACATTTTTGGTTACTACATGATTCCATATGTGTTATTTCATAGTTTTGATGTCTTCACTATTATTCTACAATGGTAAAAATAAAGAAAAACCCTTGAATGAGTAGGTGTCCAAACTCTTGACTGGTAGTGTGTGTATGTGTGTGTGTGTGTGTGTGTGTGTATATATATATATATATATACTACTGTTCAAAGGTTTAGGGTCACTTAGAAATGTCCTTGTTTTCGATTTCTTTTTTTTTTCTTTTTTTTGGTCCATTTTAAAATAACATAGAATTGATCAGAAATACAGTGTAGACATTGTTAATGTTGTAAATGGCTATTGTAGCTGGAAACGGCTGATTTTTTTTTAATGGAATATCTACATAGGCGTACAGAGGTCCATTATCAGCAACCGTCAGTCCTGTGTTCCAATGGCATGTTGTGTTTGCAAATCCAAGTTTATCATTTTAAAAGGCTAATTGATAATTAGCAAACCCTTTTGCAATTATGTTAGCACAGCTGAAAACTGTTGATTTTTTAAAGAAGCAATAAAACTGGGAAGAAGCAAACAATTGTGGGTTCGATTACAGGCTCAAAATGGCTATTCCATGCGAGAAATTACCAAGAAACTGAAGATCTCGTACAACGCTGTATACTACTCCCTTCACAGAACAGCGCAAACTGGCTCTAACCAGAATAGAAAGAGAAGTGGGAGGCCCCGGTGCACAACTGAGCAAGAGGATTTAAGACACATTTGCAGTGGTCTATTAATTTTTTCCAGAGCTGTGTGTGTGTGTGTGTGTGTGTGTGTGTTATATATATATATATATCTCATACAGCTCTGGAAAAAGTGAAGAGACCACTACAAATGTTTCTTAAATCAGCATCTCTACATGTATGACAGCCATTCCATTCCAGTGTCTGTTGAATTCCAACACAGGCACACCTCATTCTACTGAATTAGGTGATCACCTGAACCAAATCTTATTTAACAAAGAAAAGTATAAAAACCACTGCTGTGTCATCACTATCCTCTTGCAGTAGGACCAGCTGGATGGCAAAAACAGTGCTAATAGTACCTCAAAAGTAATATTAATCAAAAAATAACTATGGACCATCCCAAAAAGGAATGTTTTGAATGAGGAAAATAAGGGTTAAATTCAGGCTTTACTGGCAGAGGGATACAGTGAGCGTCAGGTTGCTTCCATCCTTAAGATTTCAAAGACGGCGGTTCATAAGAACAAGGTCAAGCAGCAGACATTGGAGACGACAAAGCTACAGACCGGCAGAGGGCGGAAACGACTCTCTACTGACCGGGATGACCGCCAACTCATTCGAATGTCACTCAACAACCGTAGGATGACATCAAGTGACCTACAAAAAGAATGGCAAACGGAAGCTGGGGTGAAGTGCACGGCGAGGACGGTTCGAAACAGGCTCCTAGGGGCAGGGCTGAAGTCATGCAAAGCTAGAAAAAAGGCCTTCATCAATGAGAAGTAAAGAAGAGCCAGGCTGAGGTTTGCAAAAGACCATAAGGATTGGACCGTAGAGGACTAGAGTAAGGTCATCTTCTCTGATGAGTCCAATTTTCAACTTTGCCCAACACCTGGTCGTCTAATGGTTAGAAGGAGACCTGGAGAGACCTACAAGCCACAGTGTCTCGCACCCACTGTGACATTTGGTGGAGGATCGGTGATGATCTGGGGGTGCTTCAGCAAGGCTGGAATCGGGCAGATTTGACTTTGTGAAGGACGCATGAATCAAGCCACGTACAAGGTTGTTCTGTAAGAAGACTTGCTTCCTTTTGCTCTGACATTGTTCCCCAACTCTGAGGATTGGTTTTTCCAGCAGGACAATGCGCCATGCCACACAGCCAGCTCAATCAAGGTGTGGATGGAGGACCACCAGAACAAGACCCTGTCATGGCCAGCCCAATCTCCAGACCTGAACCCCATTGAAAACTTCTGGAATGTGATCAAGAGGAAGATGGATGGTCACAAGCCATCAAACAAAGCCGAGCTGCTTGAATTTCTGCTCCAGGAGTGGCATAAAGTCACCCAACATCAATGTGAAAGACTGGTGGAGAGCATGCCAAGACGCATGAAAGCTGTGATTTGAAAATCAGGGTTATTCCACCAAATATTGATTTCTGAACTCTTCCTAAGTTAAAACATTAGTGTTGTTTAAAAATTAACATGAAGTTATTTTCTTTGCATTATTCGAGGTCTGACAACACTACATATTTTTTGTTATTTTGACCAGTTGTCGTATGTATGTATATTATAATTTTTCGCTCAGAAAAGATGGGGGACCAAATAAAACCACCTGTGGGTCACCAGTTGGGGAACCCTGCACTAAAGGGTACCAGTTTTGGCTTGTGAGTGCTACTTTCAGAACTACTGCCTAAAAAGTATACAAAAGTACTGGAGAATCTCTAACCTCCACAAATCCAGTCAAACTTAAGAGTTTTTGGGTTGAGGGTCTGAGGGGGTCAGTGAGAGGGTGGGATGGAGGTAGACAGTCACTGCTGATGTGTAGGCTAACTGCAGAGATTCCTCTCATACATTTCACTGCAAAAGTCACTACAAAAATGGTGAGAATTTAACATGTTAACCCACTCTCTCTAAGACCAAGTGGAATTTGTTTTAAAATTCATGTGGACAGTACAGAGGGCTTTTTTAGGGTAAAGGCTTAGATTCAGGTTTATGTTCATGTGCATAGTTTGACTGTATGTGTGCGTTCGTGCATGAGATTTGGATTTGGATTACCGTCTGTTCTCATAAAAAGGATATTGTTTTCTTTGAATAGCCCAGTGTTTGTTTTGTCCTGTCTCCTTGTGCTAATGCATGTGTGTGTTTCTCTCTCTCTCTCCTAACAGGCTGGTACTGGGGCAGCCTGACCGCCAACGAAGCCAAAGAGATTCTCCAGGATGCATCGGAGGGAACCTTCCTGGTGCGAGACAGCTCCCAGAGGGACTACCTGTTCACCATCTCTGCCATGACCTCCGCCGGCCCCACCAACTTGCGCATCGAGTACAAGGAGGGCAAGTTTAAACTGGACTCGGTGGTGCTGATCAAGCCCAAGCTCAAACAGTTTGACAGTGTGGTGCACCTGGTGGAACACTACGTGCAGCTGTCCAGGACTACCAGTAAAGGGGCGTCGTCAGGGGAGTCGCAGTCCCTGGCCCCACCCAACGGGACAGTTCAGCTGCTCCTGACCAAGCCTGTGTACACTGCCGTGCCCTCTCTACAGCACCTGTGCCGGATCGCCATCAACAACGCCACCAGGCAGGTGCAGGAGCTGCCTTTACCCAACAGGCTAAAGAACTACCTGACGGACTACAGCTACAATGTATAGTAGGACTACAAATCCCAGGTGTGGTGTGGGATGGGACAGACTACACTCGATTTTATGAGTAGTGGGATAGAGATCAGTGCACCTGCCATGTAGTGGCAGTCAGACTATCACCCAGTCCGAAGTCAACCTTTAGCCCCAACCACTAGGCACGGCTTGACGGCCCTCGTACTTCTGGAAGGGTTGCTGTTGAGCAATATGGTTATAGAGCCAAGTCAACTAGTCCTCAGGAAGCTAGGTGAAAGTTATCTCATACTACTACACCCTTCCAGTTCCATTAGCACTACAGTTGTTCATCAAAAAGGGCCTAGGAGTTGGAGCTAAGGGTTGATTTCAGAATGGGCATGTCCGCTACAGAACTTGGTGTGGGTACACCTAGGTCATGTTCATAATCTCTGAAACGGGAGCAAATGTTTTCAAGCCGCGGTGGTATACCCTACCTGCAGACCAGCTCAGGTAAACAGGGTTTCAGACCCTTCTGAACGAGACCCAGGAGGGATGGCAGTTGGCACGCACCTTTTTTTGTTCTCTTTTCAAAGCTCTTTGTTGCTTTATAGACTCTGCCTCTCATGTCTGAGACATGAGCATCTGACACGGTGTCCACTTTTGTTCAGAACATATTCTATATTTTCTTTTTTTTGTTCTGTAATCATAAGAAGGGGCAGTGTTGGGGAGTAGTGAACTACATGTAGTGCAACTAGTCATTGAACTACATTTGTCAGTATCTTGGTGGTAGTTGAACTCAATTCTAATCTTGGTAGTGTTTTCAGTTAATTACTTATTTTGCTAACTACTGGAACTACACTACTTTTTTTTTTTATGATTAATTTGGCAAGAACTTCCTTTCTTTTTCGGCATCAGACCTGCCTAATTGTCACTTTTTTAAGTGTTTTTGTTTAATAGGCTAAATTATTATAATTTGACTCCAGAGTGATCTGTCTTGCAATTTGTAGTCTGACATTTCAGATATAATTTTTCACGTAGTAATTTGGATGTAGTGAACTACTTTTTCAAAGTAACTTTAGTTAAGTAAGCTATAAGTTAAGCGTAACTTCTTCCAGTGCAAAGTAATTGGTAACTTGGTAAACTATATTTTCAGAGTAGCTTCCCCAACACTGAGAAGGAAGATTATTTTATTTTTTTAACTAAATTCAGATTTTTTTCTGGTTAAAAAATCGCAAGCAATATACAGGCTTCAAATCTGCCGTTGGTTTCTCTCACTCTGTCTCGCTCTGCCTCCTCCTGCTAAGAGGTTAAAAATAATTGATTTCAGTAAGTTCTCAGTCCTGGATTTTGCTTCCACTACGCCTCAGTGTTCTGCGAAACATCAATACTTCATCACTGCATTGTCCTTCAATAGAAAATGCCCTTGAGCAAGTCAATACTCACACCTCAGAACTAGACCTTGGTTAGACAGACAGGCTGTATCTAACATCAAGCTGCTACAGCTGTGATAAAAGAAGGAATTACATTTCCAAGGGCATATTGGATCAACGTGAATCTTATTTTAATCAATATTTTTGGAAGTATTTATTTACTGTGCTACTGTGTTTTCTAGAAAAAGAACGTAACAAAGTTACAAAAATAAACTCTGAAAGCATGCTTTATCATTGCCTCTATTCTGCGATTTGGGAGGCAATAATGAATGTGATGTTGGGGTGTCATGGCGCTCCTGTGTATTGTTCGACTCATTCTCAATCTACAGTACATACAGTTGAAGTTGGAAGTTTACATACATTAACATTTGTTTTTCAACCACTCCACACATTTCTTGTTAACAAACTATAGTTTTGGCAAGTCGGTTAGGACATCTACTTTGTGCTTGACACAAGTAATTTTTCCAACAATTGTTTAAAGACAGATTATTTCATCATGGGAAAATCAAAAGAAATCAGCCAAGACCTCAGATTTTTTTTTGTAGACCTCCACAAGTCTGGTTCATCCTTGGGAGCAATTTCGAAATGCCTGAAGGTTCCACATTCATCTGTACAAACAATAGTACGCAAGTATAAACACCATGAGACCATGCGGCCGTCATACCGCTCAGGAAGGAGACGCGTTCTGTCTCCTAGAGATGAACGTACTTTGGTGCGAAAAGTGCAAATCAATCCCAGAACAACAGCAAAGGACCTTATGAAGATGCTGGAGGAAACGGGTACAAAAGTATCTATATCCACAGTAAAACGAGTCCTATATCGACATAACCTGAAAGGCCGCTCAGCAAGGAAGAAGCCACTGCTCCAAAACCGCCATAAAAAAGCCAGACTACGGTTTGCAACTGCACATGGGGACAAAGATTGTACTTTTTGGAGAAATGTCCTCTGGTCTGATGAAACAAAAATAGAACTGTTTGGCCATAATGACCATCGTTATGTTTGGAGGAAAAAGGGGAAGGCTTGCAAGCCGAAGAACACCATCCCAAGCGTGAAGCACGGGGGTGGCAGCATCATGCTGTGGGGGTGCTTTGCTGCAGGAGGGACTGGTGCACTTCACAAAATAGATGGCATCATGAGGAAGGAAAATTATGTGGATATATTGAAGCAACATCTCAAGACCTCAGTCAGGAAGTTAAAGCTTGGTCGCAAATGGGTTTTCCAAATGGACAATGACCCCAAGCATACTTCCAAAGTTGTGGCAAAATGGCTTAAGGACAACAAAGTCAAGGTATTGGAGTGGCCATCACAAAGCCCTGACCTCAATCCTATAGAAAATGTGTGGGCAGAACTGAAAAAGCGTGTGCGAGCAAGGAGGCCTACAAACCTGACTCAGTTACACCAGCTCTGTCAGGAGGAATGGGCCAAAATTCACCCAACTTATTGTGGGAAGCTTGTGGAAGGCTACCTGAAACGTTTGACCCAAGTTAAACAATTTAAAGGCAATGCTACCAAATACAAATTGAATATATGTAAACTTCTGACCCACTGGGAATGTGATGAAATAAATAAAAGCTGAAATAAATCATTCTCTCTACTATTATTCTTACATTTCACATTCTTAAAATAAAGTGGTGATCCTAACTGACATAAGACAGGGAATTTTTACTAGGAATAAATGTGAGGAATTGTGAAAAACTGAGTTTAAATGTATTTGGCTAAGGTGTGTGTAAACTTCTGACTTCAACTGTACAGTTCAGTGTGAACAATTCTCGCAGAATATTCCAGAATTGACTCTTGATACATGATCATGACATTTACCGTTTTTCATATGGTGCTTAAAAACAAGTGTCTAATGTTTTCTCTCTGAGAGGAAACCAGAAAAATAAAACAAAAAAGAAAGGAACGTGTCTTCGATTCCAATCTCTGTGTGAAGGTTCTTTTCAGTTTACATTTAGCTGTAGGCTCTGGGGCAAGAGGTTGGGTCGATGTGGAGGGGGAACAGGGATGAGGCACCAGTCAATATTGTTTTTGTTTGAAATTAAACATAATAGAACCCACCCACCGGCCACTAAAACAATCGATTCCTGCTACTGAGACCTGGCTTTGCACGCAACAACGCCGGCACACATAGCGCTGGTCTCTGTGGGTTAGTTGGCTGCATTCCTGCGGCTTCTACGGCAGGCTGGGACGTTTAGACTAGACCGAGGCAGATAGAAATGTAACGGATAGAATTTTATGCAAGACAGAGAATCATCAATCTCATGTCTGTTCTGCAGAATATATTTCTGTAAATGTAATGTTGAGTTGTCCTGAATAATATGCCCCTTGTTAGCAGTAGATGCAAAACACTATACAAAGGTGCAGATTGGAGTAGACTGAATTGAGGCAATTTCCTATGACTAAAAAAACCTGAGTGCTTCAGTAGGCTATATGTTCCAATTTCCACCTGCAGCATTGTTCAGCTTTATGTAGTGCATGTTGGATCCATCCTTGCTCACAGTGCAGTGGTTTACCCACTGAGAGAACACACTGTGTGTGGGACACAGCGGCTGCAGCCTGCTTAGCTCTGGGCCCTCGTGGCCTAGCTAGCGCTGGTTTGATGAGATCAGGTTGGGGATTAGATCGTATTCTGCATGTGGAGTAGAACGTGAATATAAGCCCCGTGCCCATGCTTACACTTTCTATAGGGACTGTTCGTTCTGTAGCGGTCGCATGATGGAAAGGCCGGTAGTGTAGGGATGTTGGCTGCTGTACCTGCAGGTTCTCACCTTCCCCAGTCCCAACTGCCATTCATCCCAGTTAGCAAGGAGAAAGGTTTAAATTTAGCAGACTAGAAAATCTGCCTGTTTGGTAACACCACCTGAACACTCAATATGGACAGATTTTGTGTGCAGACAATGTAGCAGAAAGCATTTGTCTGAGAAATCCGCTGGGACCAAGAACAAACCTTGATATGGGCCAAGTAGTGCTATTGGAGAGACAGCCTTAGAATATGTCCATAGCTGTTGCATTCATAACTGATTGCTAACCAATTACATCTTGATCGTGTGTCTTCCTGCCTCGTCTCTTCGTGTTATATACCTCAAGTCACCTGCAAAGCACCTCTACTGTCAACTAATTTTATAATACATCACTTAGAGGCATAACACTTGCTTCATTTCATGACAGAAAGTTTGATAAGTTTGCCCCTAGGGCAACAGGTTATAAAACAGGTCTGTTTTACATAAATTGTCAATTTCACTCCACATTGCTTCCTCCTTTCATAATCCGTGATAACTGCAGACTTCAACAAAGCCTTGTTGTAATGGCTGAAGACTAAGAGGTACTGTATCAACCAGGACTCAAAGGTAAGACAGTTGATGACCGGTTGAATAGGAAGAAGACATGGAAGAAGGCTCAAGGATCAAGGCTGTCAATTGTCATATCGACCATGGTTTAGGGTCAGGGTTTCCCCTGCTATGCTGTATGGAAGCTATCTGACACTCCCTGAAGGGAGAGTAAGTAGACCTTCTAGAGCTGACGGCTTAGTGTCGTTCGCTGCAAAGCTCTCACCGGGTCACTAGGGCATTCTCTTTCACTGTAAACCTGTTAGTGTCTTACACAGGCTTTCTGTTATCAATCACTGGTCCAACGTGTTCTGGTATCTTATTATTACTGAGATATTTGAAAGGCAAATACAGCATCCTTGTTCTTATCATTAATATCCAAGTCTTGCATGCAAATATGAAGCCTGGTAACAGCCTCAAAAGAGCAGTTGGAACATGAGTTTGAGCACTGATCTCATATCTGGACATGGTTCAGTAATGCAGAACTGGGTGCAGCTAGTCACATTTTAAAGTTGAATATTAATTGTGCAGTTCATCTCTATTATTGTAGTATTATTAACACCTTTAAGCACCAGAGATGCAGAGATGTTCCTTCGTCTCTGTTTGCCTTCTCATGTAATTATGGTGTCTTGGCTCTGCAGCCGTATAGGTTTTAGACTGGACACTGTTCTGAGAGTTCAAATGCTTTGCACTGACACTGCACATTGCCACACGGATGGGACATGAGGTTCAGATGCAACTGTAACTGGAAATGGCATGACAATGATGACATGTAGGCATGCCTGTCAACAACATGGGTTTAACTCATTAACTGGTGTCACATGGGATCCCATCAGGGATTTATACTCAAGGCTTCGGCTCCCTCACCTTATACCTCTAAAGCACAACTTACAGTGTTTTGTTTTTCAGAAGTAGAAGAAACATTTTGACATTTAATTCAAATGAATGTAAAAAATAAACAATGCTTCTCTAGGGTGCATTGTTTACAAGACAAACATGAGACAGGTTAATTATGCCACAGACAGAATATTTTTGGAAAGAGCCATCACACAGGAAAGACCACTTGGCTCAAGTTTTTAGTCAGACATTACATAGCTGTGCCCCTGATGAGGAAGTAAACGGGCCGGCAATTGCATTGGGGAACGTTCCTCAGTGGCTGTTTTACAAAACCAAGTGTAGATGTGGATATGATTGAGGGCAGCAGAGAATGGGGTGAATATGTGAGACGGTGTGTGGAGAGCTATATAGATAATCAGTATTATGTGTTTTTAGGGATATATACAGATGGTTCAAAGGATCCATTCAGTGGTAGGGTGGGGGCTGGGGTGTATATCCCAGATTTGAATGTTAGAGTATGTAAGCGGTTAACTGATTATGTATCAGTGTATGCGGCCGAGTTGATGGCCATGATTATAGGTTTGAGATGGGTGGAGGAGATGAAACCACTCCGAGAGGTGATCTGCTCTGATTCGGCTGAGGTGTTGAGTAGTGTGAAGACGGGCAGGTCAGATAGGGGAGACTTGTTTGTGGAGATGATGGTGCTGTTAATGGGATTGGAGAGGATGGGAGTGGTGGTAAGCTTTTGCTGGGTTCCCGCCCATGTGGGTGTGGAGGGTAATGAGAAGGCTGATGTGGTGGCTAAGGAGAGCGGGGGTAGATATTCAGTTCCCACTGGGCCACAGGGAAGTCAAGTCCTTGATCCGGGCAAAAGGGCTTGATTTTTGGCAAAGGGAGTGGGATGATAGTAGTAATGGGAGGCAATTGTATCGGTCAGTAAAGGAAGAGGTGGGGAGTATGGGATGTAGGAGAGAGGAAGTTGTGTGGAGTAGACTACGGTCTGGGCACACAGGTGGATGATAGGGAGACATGAAACAGGCCTGTGTGATGAGTGTTTAGTGGAGGAAACGGTGGAGCATGTGTTGATATTTTGTGAATTGTATGATAGGGAGAGATTATGTGAAATGGTTAGAGAGGCTGGACATTTTGTGAACTGTATGATAGGATAAGATTATGTGAAATGGTTAGAGAGGCTGGACGGGGCTGGGGTTTGGGTGGTGTAGTGGGGGGAGGAAAGTGGTGTCTAGGGCTCTATTTCACTTTCTTAGAGGAACAGGACTAATTAAGATAATTTTATGTAGTTAGGCCGTGACTGGCGTCACACTCCAGTACAGTAGGTGGCAGTGTATTGCGCCTTAAAGGTTGGGTGCGATCCGCAAACCCAATCACAAAGAAGAGGAAGTAAGCAGCTGAGCATACAGGAAAGTTATTGTCTAAATGTGTTAAAACAAGAGGAATGACAGTTGACATTGATATGAATAATGTAATAAGGTTAGTTTTGTTCACGTTGAGACAACAAAAACAAGAAATTGTTTGCGTATATGCTGCAGTTAACGTTAGCAGCAAACCAACGTCACATGAAGGCAAGCTAGCTGGCTAGCAAACGTAAGCTAGGTAATGTTAGTCAATAAATATTGCCTATGGCGGGTTAGTTTGACGAAATAAATGTTTGTAGACCTTAGGTACGACTAACTAGTTATTTCATGACAACTATGGACCCGAGGCACAAAGAAATACTCAGGAAACACCGGCTGGACCTGTCCAATCAAATTTTAATTGATGACACCATAGTTCAATTCCTGTACCAGGAGAACATTTTAACAGAGTGCCAGGTGGACGAGATTCAGTCTCAAATAAGCAACAAGAAGAAGACGTTGAGACTGCTGGATATCCTTCCCAGCCGAGGGCCGCGGGCGTTTGGTACATTTCTGAATTCCCTGGAGGAAGAGTTTATTTGGGTGAGAGACAAGCTACTCCAGGATTTGGAGCAACCCAATGTACCTGTTCAAAGTCCAACAGGTGAGTCTGATGCCAAGTGTTTGACGTCATACTAACGTTATAGGCTAGATTTTCAATGGCCCTTCCTTTGTACAGTAAAAAGACCATATAAATAGAATAGGTAGCTAGAACCAATCAATATAGTTCAAACCAGTGCTGGGCTTGCACTGATAGGTGCTGGTACTTATTTTTGAGTGCAGGTACTGTTTATATTTAGGTGTAGGAACTTACTTTTATGCTAATATTCTATAAGAGGTGCAGGAACTCAAGCAGTAGGACATTTGAGGTGCCAGAACTCAGTTCCAGTGAGCTCCTGCCCAAGTCAAGCACTGGTTCTAACCATATAAATATAATTACTCTAAAGAATAAACAATATTAGTAATTTATTACATTTGTAAAGCACTTTTTATTATACAAGAATAATCTAAAAGTGTATCAAATAAAAGGTAAATTAGAAAAAAATAGTAAAATAAATAAACTTGATAATATAAAGAACAGAAATGTTAAAATGATATAACCATATCATGAAAGCAACAATGAGATAGGAGGAAGGGTAGGCCAGCTGATAGAGATTAGTCTTAAAGGCCTGCTTTAAATGCCCCAACATGTTGACCAGCCCTGAGATTGTCAGGAAGGGAGTTTCAAAGGCATAGTGCGTGGGAGGAAAAGGCCCTTAATTCCCATAATTCTATGGTTCTAACATTTGTTTGCAGTTTTTGTATGCCTATTGCCCTGCAATATATCTGCACAATAACTGCAATATGTCTGCATAGTACACAAAAAAAATGGCATCCATCCAAAATTCGAACTCTTAAAAACGTAGAAATCGATTTTATTCTCAGAAACTATAGAAAATTGCTTTGAAATTGAATGTCGCTCCAAATCACATTTTATTTGTCACATGCTTCGTAAACAACAGGTGTAGACTAACTAGGGCTGTGACAGATGATGCAATCTCTATTGCACTCCACACTGCCCTTTCCCACCTGGACAAAAGGAACACCTACGTGAGAAGGCTATTCATTGACTACAGCTCAGCGTTCAACACCATAGTGCCCTCAAAGCTCATCACTAAGCTAAGGATCCTGGGACTAAACACCTCCCTCTGCAACTTGATCCTGGACTTCCTGACGGGCCGCCCCCAGGTGGTAAGGGTAGGTAACAACACATCTGCCACGCTGATCCTCAACATGGGGGCCCCTCAGGGGTGCGTGCTCAGTCCCCTCCTGTACTCCCTGTTCCCCCATGACTGCATGGCCAGGCACGACTCCAACACCATCATTAAGTTTGCAGATGACACAACAGTGGTAGGCCTGATCACCGACAACGATGAGACAGCCTATAGGGAGGTGGTCAGAGACCTGGCCGTGTGGTGCCAGGATAACAACCTCTCCCTCAACGTGATCAAGACAAAGGAGATGATTGTGGACTGCAGGAAAAAGAAGAGGACCGAGCACGCCCCCATTCTCATCGACAGGGCTGTAGTGGAGCAGGTTGAGAGCTTCAAGTTCCTTGGTGTCCACATCACCAACAAACTATCACGGTCCAAACACACCAAGACAGTCGTGAAGAGGGCACGACAAAGCCTATTTCCCCTCAGGAGACTGAATAGATTTGGCATGGGTCCTCAGATCCTCAAAAAGTTCTACAGCTGCACCATCGAGAGCATCCTGACTGGTTGCATCACTGCCTGATATGGCAACTGCTCGGCCTCCGACCGCAAGGCACTACAAAGGGTAGTGCGTACGGCCCAGTACATCACTGGGGCCAAGCTTCCTGCCATCCAGGACCTCTATACCAGGCAGTGTCAGAGGAAGGCCCTAAAAATTGTCAAAGACTCCAGCCACCCTAGTCATAAACTGTTCTCTCTGCTACCGCACGGCAAGCGGTACCGGGGCGCCAAGTCTAGGTCCAAAAGGCTTCTTAACAGCTTTTACCCTCAAGCCATAAGACTCCTGAACAGGTAATCAAATGGCTACCCTGACTATTTGCATCAAGATTGTTTTGATCGCACGGAGTGGGATATGTTCCGAGTAGCCTCTGAGAATAATAAAGACGTATACGCTGATTCAGTGAGTGGGTTTATAAGGAAGTGTATAGGAGATGTCGTACCCACTGTGACTATTAAAACCTACCTTAACCAGAAACCGTGAATAGATGGCAGCATTCGCAAAAAACTGAAAGCACGAACCACCGCATTTAACCATGGCAAGGTGACGGGGAATATGGCAGAATACAAACAGTGGTCGTTCCCTCCAAGGCACTCAAACAGGCAAAACGTCAATATCGAGACAAAGTGGAGTCACAATTCAATGGTTCAGACATGAGACGTATGTGGCAGGGTTTACAGACAATCACGGACTACAATAGGAAAACCAGCCACGTCGCAGTCACCGATGTCTTGCTGCGCGACAAGCTAAACAAGTTCTTTGCCCGCTTTGAGCATAACACAGTGCCACCGACGCGGCAAGCTACCAAGAACTGTGGGCTCTCCTTCTCCGTGGCCGACGTGAGTAAGACATTTAAACGTGTTAACCCTCGCAAGTTGCCGGCCCAGACGGCATTCCTAGCCGCGTCCTCAGACCATGCGCTGACCAGCTGGCTGGTGTGTTTACGGACATATTCAAACTCTCCCTATCCTAGTCTGCTGTCCCCACATGCTTCAAGATGGCCACCATTGTTCCTGTACTTGGGCCATACGCACTACCCTGTAGTAACTTGCGGGAGGATGCCAAGCAGTTGCCATACCAAGCGGTGATGCAGCCAGTCAAGGTGCTCTCAATGGTGCAGCTGTATACCTTTTTGAGGAACTGAGGGTCCATGCCAAATCTTTTCAGCCTCCTTTTAGATTTGATGAGTTTATTAGTCACATGCACAGGGTCACAGATGTTATTGCAGGGTACAAAAAGGGTGAAATTCTTAAACCGTGCAGGTCAAAAAGAGAAGTGAATAAAACAATAATAATGCTTGGTAGTCCATGATCAGCTCCTTTGTCTTGCTGATGTTGAGGGACCTCCTGGGACCTCCTCCCTATAGGCTGTTTCATCATCGTCGGTGATCAGGCCTACCACCTTCGTGTCGTCGACAAACTTAATGATGGTGTTGGAGTCGTGCACGGCCACGTAGTTGTGGGTGAACAGGGAGTACAGGAGGGGACTAAGCACGCACCCCTGTGGGGCCACCCGTGTTGAGGGTCAGCGTGGCAGATGTATTGTTGCCTACCCTCACCACCTGGGGGCGGCCTGTCAGGAAGTCCAGGATCTAGTTGCAGAGGAAGGTTTCCAGTCCCAGGGTCCTTAGCTTAGTGATGAGCTTGGAGGGTACTATGGTGTTGAACGCTGAGCTGTAGTCAATTAACAGCATTCTCACATACAGTGGGGGAAAAAAGTATTTAGTCAGCCACCAATTGTGCTAGTTCTCCCACTTAAAAAGATGAGAGGCCTGTAATTTTCATCATAGGTACACGTCAACTATGACAGACAAAATGAGGAAAAAAAATCCAGAAAATCACATTGTAGGATTTTTTATGAATTTATTTGCAAATTATGGTGGAAAATAAGTATTTGGTCAATAACAAAAGTTTCTCAATACTTTGTTATATACCCTTTGTTGGCAATGACACAGGTCAAACGTTTTCTGTAAGTCTTCACAAGGTTTTCACACACTGTTGCTGGTATTTTGGCCCATTCCTCCATGCAGATCTCCTCTAGAGCAGTGATGTTTTGGGGCTGTCGCTGGGCAACACGGACTTTCAACTCCCTCCAAAGATTTTCTATGGGGTTGAGATCTGGAGACTGGCTAGACCACTCCAGGACCTTGAAATGCTTCTTACGAAGCCACTCCTTCGTTGCCCGGGCGGTGTGTTTGGGATCATTGTCATGCTGAAAGACCCAGCCACGTTTCATCTTCAATGCCCTTGCTGATGGAAGGAGGTTTTCACTCAAAATCTCACGATACATGGCCCCATTCATTCTTTCCTTTACACGGATCATTCGTCCTGGTCCCTTTGCAGAAAAACAGCCCCAAAGCATGATGTTTCCACCCCCATGCTTCACAGTAGGTATGGTGTTCTTTGGATGCAACTCAGCATTCTTTGTCCTCCAAACACGACGAGTTGAGTTTTTACCAAAAAGTTATATTTTGGTTTCATCTGACCATATGACATTCTCCCAATCCTCTTCTGGATCATCCAAATGCACTCTAGCAAACTTCAGACGGGCCTGGACATGTACTGGCTTAAGCAGGGGGACACGTCTGGCACTGCAGGATTTGAGTCCCTGGCCGCGTAGTGTGTTAATGATGGTAGGCTTTGTTACTTTGGTCCCAGCTCTCTGCAGGTCATTCACTAGGTCCCCCCGTGTGGTTCTGGGATTTCTGCTCACCGTTCTTGTGATCATTGTGACCCCACAGGGTGAGATCTTGCGTGGAGCCCCAGATCGAGGGAGATTATCAGTGGTCTTGTATGTCTTCCATTTCCTAATAATTGCTCCCACAGTTGATTTCTTCAAACCAAGCTGCTTACCTATTGCAGATTCAGTCTTCCCAGCCTGGTGCAGGTCTACAATTTTGTTTCTGGTGTCCTTTGACAGCTCTTTGGTCTTGGCCATAGTGGAGTTTGGAGTGTGACTGTTTGAGGTTGTGGACAGGTGTCTTTTATACTGATAACAAGTTCAAACAGGTGCCATTAATACAGGTAACGAGTGGAGTACAGAGGAGCCTCTTGAAGAAGAAGTTACAGGTCTGTGAGAGCCAGAAATCTTGCTTGTTTGTAGGTGACCAAATACTTATTTTCCACCATAATTTGCAAATAAATTCATTAAAAATCCTGCAATGTGATTTTCTGGTAAAATAATTCTCAATATTATTTTGACGTGTACCTATGATGAAAATTACAGGCCTCTCTCATCTTTTTAAGTGGGAGAACTTGCACAATTGGTGGCTGACTAAATACTTTTTTTCCCCACTGTAGGTGTTCCACTTGTCCAGGTGGGAAAGTGCAGTCTGGAGTGCAATAGAGATTGAGTCATTTGTATGGGAATTGGAGTGGGTCCAGGTTGTCTGGGATGATGGTGTTGATGTGAGCCATGACCACTCTTTCAAAGCATTTCATGGCTCCAGATGTGAGTGCTATGGTGCAATATTCATTTAGACAGGTTACCTTGGCATTCTTGGGCACAGGAACTATGGTGGTCTGCTTGAAACGTAGGTATTAGACTGGGTCAGGGATAGGTTGAAAATGTAAGTGAAGACATTTGCTTGCTGGTCAGTGCATGCTATGAGTATGCGTCCTAGTAATGCGCCTTGAATGTTAACCCGTTTTAAAGGTCTTACTCACATCGGCTACGGAAAGCGTGATCACATAGTCATCCGGAACGGCTGGTGCTCTCATGTATGGTTCAGTGTTGTTTGCCTCGAAGCGAGCATAGAAGGCATTTAGCTCGTCTGGTAGGGTTGCGTCACTGGGCAGCTCGCGGCTGGGTTTCCTTTTGTGATCCGTGATAGTTTGCAAGCTCTGCCTCATCCGATGAGCGTCGGGGCCCCTGTAGTAGGATTCAATCTTAGTCCGGTATTGACGTTTGTTTGATGGTTCGTCAGAGGGCGTAACGGAATTTCTTATAAATGTCTGGATTTGTGTCCTTCTCCTTGAAAGCTGCAGCTCTAGCTCAGTGCGGATGTTGCCTGTAATCCATGGCTTCTGGTTGATATGTACATACCATCATGTGTGGACGGTGTTGTCGATGCACTTATTAATGACGCCGGTGTCTGTTGTGGTAAACTCCTCAATGCCATCTGATGAATCCTGGAACATATTCCAGTGTATGCTAGCGAAACAATCCTGTAGCTTAGCATCCACTTCATTGGACCACTTCCGTATTGAGCACATCACTGGTACTTCCTGTTTTTGAGTTTTTGCTTGTAAGCAGGAATCAGGAGGATCGAGTTATGGTCAGATTTGCCAAATGGAGGGCGAGGGAGAGCTTTGTATGTGTTTCTGTGTGTGGAGTAAAGGTGATCTAGAGTTTTTTTCGCCTCTAGTTGCACAGGTGACATGCTGGTAGAAATTGGGTAAGATCGATTTCAGTTTTCCTGCATTCAAATCACTGGCCACTAGGAGTGCCGCCTCTGGATGAGCATTTTCTTGTTTTCTTATGGCCCTATACAGCTCGTTGAGTGCAGTGTTAGTGCCAGTATTGGTTTGTGGTGGTAAATGAACAGCTATGAAAAACATAAACTATCTTGGTAAATAGGATGGTCGACAGCTTATTATGAGGTATTCTAACTCAGGCGAGCAGAACCTCGAGACTTCCACTAATTGAAATTCTGCGTGACACCACATTTCTTCTATTATAAACGCGATAGACAGCACAGGCACAATCAATGGCAACACATTAAATGAAGGTTATAGAGTGGACTACTCTGTTCTAAAGCCATCCTAGATTTTCCACATGGCAACAGCATCACAACCTTAAATGGTTGGCTCCAGAAATACGGCACAAACATTATCTTTGGCACTTGATCAAGACGTGAAAACATCTCATTCTGGTGGACGTTTACTCTAGCTCTGTTTTGTCACATCGACCCTCATGTTTTTCTCTCGCATGCTACTTTTTTGTGAATAAAAGGTCAGTAAACTCACTATAAACCATCCTGGAGGTCACTGGCGTGCGTGTCCTTATCTGAAGGCCACTAATACGACCAAAACGCCATGCTTTCATTCAGTATTTTTTTTTGTGTGAGGCCTAGTTGGCATCACCAACTATTCATGAATTGATCAATTCTGTTCATGAATTTATTTTAAAAAATGTATAATAAAGTAATGATGATCAGAGGACTGAGAGCCACTACTACTTTTTTATAGGGCTGGGCGTCATATCAAATTAATGAATATCACAAGAATCTAGGTTTTTATTTTTTGTTTGTTTTTATGATCGTTCTATGTCTTTTTGGTCTCGTCTCCTTGGCTCCTTCTGTGCTGTGTGCACTGTGCACCTTCCCACTCTCACACAAACACCAAGCCCCTGCCACTCACAACAAATACGAAAGATAACTTCTTCCTCTCTCACAACATGCAGTTTAAACTCGCTATTTGAGATCTGGTCCAACAGAATCTGTCATTGACACCGAAACACTTAGAGACATTATTTTACTGTAATAGATGAGAACTTAACCTTTCTAACGATACCCTTTTTATGTCTCAACTACCAAAATGTAGAACAGAGCAGACCCTAGTAAAACAAGAATATCAATAAACATGTTGTGGAAAATGTATGCGTGCTCAGTTTCTGCCACGCGTGGCATTGCGGTACCATGTACAGCTAGGAACTTTTTAGCCACAGACTTTTATGTGCCAGCTGTCTAGTGTAATGTGTTTTTATAAATGTGCAATGAGCATAAAAATACACATTTTATATAAGGAATTGGCAATTTGTTCTCATTCTGAGAAATAAGCATATTCTTTTCCAGGTAAGCCACTAGATTTCAATATCTAAACAATGTGAACAGGTGATGTTGTACAGACAGGAGGGTCTATTCATAACAGTTCAACTGTTCTTCTACCTTGTTAGCAAGCAAATAGAACCAAGTTGGCTAGACTTGAAATATAAAGCCCGTGTGCTTGAGAGAGTGTGTTAATTTTCTATAGTGCCTGCTACAAGAAGTTAGTCATTATTAGTGGATGTGCATGGTTCTGGTTCAATTTGTTAGAAAAATTGCATTTTCATAAACAGACTTGAAAGCCAGAAAAAAAAGCAGGTTGAACTATTTTTATAAAATAATTAAATTATAAGTGGGTCTTATGGTTGTGGAAGGCTTATATTTAGCCTAGGTATAATTTTACAAGCCCTGAATTCATTAGATTATTCCTGACAGTTTCAAATACAGTGTATTGATCTTTAATTGTGCAACAAAGCTTATTTAGAGATAACGTTAAAAAAATTGAGATATACAGTATATCGTGAATCGCACATAATTAAAAAGAGAAATTATTTTTAGGTTATATCGCCCTACTTTTGTATACATTTTGACAAAACAAATTGTTATTTGTAGCTTTGTCTTTGGCAGATACTAAACATTTAGACATTTCAACATATGATAATGTAGAGCATATACAGTAAAACTGGTAGCCTTAATATTTATTTAGAATGTACAGTATCCGTGCAGAACAGGGGAGATGGCGAGGAAAAAGTATGTTTTTGGGGCTGTCTAGGGCGTGAGTGTGTTGAGTGTCTAACAGGCCTGGTTTCCCTGAAAGCTGTTTTCATTCTCAGCACTAGCACCGAGGTCAGGCACACACACCGCATCCTCCTTTCTAGGAAAAATATTTAATCAAAGCCATTTGTTGTCTGTTCTTCTCTCTCTCTCTCGCACTCCTGTGCTGACCTGCTCCCACTGTACGGATTGTAATAAATATTGATGTGGTGGGGGGAAAAAAAGAAGCTGCTCTCAGATTTCCTAGAAGCAGCAGCGCAGAGAACTGAGTGCAAGGAGAGCGAGAGCCTTCACCTTCTAAAGGCTTTTATTCTAGCTGATTGAACACCGTGGGGAGAGTCTGGTGTTCTGAAAAGGATCATTTAGGCTGAAAAGGATTTCATGTATTCTTTTATACAGGCCTGTCTCGCTGAATCATTTGGCCTAATTCACATAAATGTATGGATGTGCTCTGTGCTTTTATCACCCGCTTCCCCCACTCCTGTTATGATGGTAACAGATGACATTGGTGGGTTGCCTTGGAAACCATGATGGTATTATCCGTTTTTCAATAACCCTTACCTCGTCCCTGCTTCACTCACTGCCCAGTACACACACACACGGGTTTCTTAAATACATTTTATTGCCACCAGTGGATTTGTTTGGAACATATGCTTCCCTCCTGCTCCTCCGCTGATGCATAGTGATATCAAAACATGCATCCCTCCTCAATCAGCTCTCAGGTTACCATGCGTTCTGGTCTCCACCAGTACGGGATCCCTGTCAGCACCTGATTGGATAGATGCTGGTACAATATGTCCTCTCACCATAACTTAACATATCGTTCAAGATTTACCTCTTCCTGCACTGCCTGCTAAGAGCCAATGCTGTGTAGGCTATCTCTTACACAGAACAGAATGTAACAGGAGGACAGGAGAATTAGACTAGCTGTCTGCCAGGGTTTCCTTTAGGAAAATTTGGCGCCGGACAACGTGACCAGCAAGATTTTAATTTACCGGACATCTGAGAAATTTACCAGACATCCATATGTATTGGGTGCGTAACGCATCAGGGCGTCCAGCCAAGGTGCTCAAAATAAACATTTTGTTTATTGTAATTCATCTTAACAGAATAGAAATGAGCCTGTAAAGTAGAACAATGTTCTTATACCAACATGACAGGTTTTATTGAAAAGCAGAACATTGCCTTTTGCGTCTTCATCCCTGCTATAAATCATACATTTCATAAAAAAAATGAAAAACATTTAGCCTAGAAGAACAAGTTGCCTACACAGTAATAAAACACAACTTCAAAGTATAATATTTGCATAATATAACTTGCGAAAGACCTGTCCTGATCTTTTGTCAAATTAACGTCAGATTTGACTTTTCGTAGCAGGTTAGGATAATTTACATAGCAGGTTGGGAGAATTAGGTTGAGGTTAGGAATAAGGTTGGGGTTAGCTAAAATGCCAAAAAATCTCTTCTAGCCATAACTGGGCCGGCCCGCCCCGCTCTCCATTTCCGCTGCGATTCAGAACCACAGCAGTAGAAAGAGGACACTTTAGGTGGCCACAAAATGAAGAAATTATACAACCGATGTTGGACAATCAAATTCGGTCTGTAAAACTAAATTCGTTCAGGCTGGTTCATTGAGAGAAAGCTTATTTTACAATGCTCGTGTGAAATGAGGCCCGCGCCATGCGTTTATGAAAGCACTTGTTTCCAAAGCTCAAATTATATCTCTCTTTTTACAGTGCTGCTGGATTATGTTAAATTTTTTATGTTTATTGTAATTTGAACTGTTGTGACTCGTGTCATGTGTGATATACACTGAGTATACAAAACATGCTCTTTCCATGACATAGACTGACTGACCAGATGAATCCAGGTGAAAGCTATGATCCCTTATTGATGTCACCTGTTAAATCCACTTCAATCAGTGTTGAAGCGGAGACAGGTTAAAGAAGGGTTTTAAAGTCTTGAGACATGGATTGTGTGTGTGCCATTCAGAGGGTGAATGGGCAAGACAAAATACTTATGCGCTCAACAGTTTCCCGTGTGTATCAAGAATGGTCCACCACCCAAAGGACATCCATTCAGTAGCCTCCAACTGCTCTTAAACACTAGTAAAACTAAATGCATGCTTTTCAATCGAACGCTGCTGGCACCCGCCCACCCGACTAGAATCACCACTCTCGACGGGTCTGACCTAGAGTATGTGGACAACTACAAATACCTAGGTGTCTGGTTAGACTGTAAACTCTCCTTCCAGACTCACGTTAAGAATCTCCGATCCAAAGTTAAATCTAGAATCGGCTTCCTATTTCGCAACAAAGCCTCCTTCACTCATGCTGCCAAACATGCCCTCGTAAAACTGACTATCCTACCGATCCTTGACTTCGGCGATGTCATTTACAAAATAGCCTCCAACACTCTACTCAGCAAATTGGATGTAGTCTATCACAGTGCCATCCATTTTGTCTCCAAAGCCCCATACACTACCCACCACTGTGACCTGTACGCTCTTGTTGGCTGGTCCTCACTACATGTTCGTCGTCAAACCCACTGGCTCCAGGCCATCTATAAATCACTGCTATTCAAATCCCCGCCTTATCTTAGCTCACTGGTCACCATAGCAGCACCCACCCGTAGTCTGCGCTCCAGCAGGTATATCTCACTGGTCATTCCCAAAGCCAACACCTCCTTTGGCCGCCATTCCTTCCAGTTCTCTGCTGCCAATGACTGGAACGAATTGCAAAAATCTCTGAAGCTGGAGACTTATCTCCCTCACTAACTTTAAGCATCAGTTGTCAGAGCACCTTACCGATCACTGCACCTGTACACAGCCCATCTGAAATTAGCCCACCCAACTACCTCATCCCTATATTGTTATTTATTTTGCTCTTTTGCACCCCAGTATCTCTATTTGCACATTATCTCTTGCACATCTAGCATTCCAGTGTTAATACTAATTGTAATTATTTTGCACTATAGCCTATTTATTGCCTTACCTCCATAACTTGCTACATTTGCACACACTGTATATATATTTTCTGTTGTATTTTTGACTTATGTTTATTTTTTTACCCCATATGTAACTCTGTTGTTTTTATCGCACTGCTTTGCTTTATCTTGGCCAGGTCGCAGTTGTAAATGAGAACTTGTTCTCAACTGGCTTACCTGGTTAAATAAAGGTGAAATAAAAATAAAAATAAAAAAATCCAGCCAACTTGACACAACTGTGGGAAGCATTGGAGTCGACATGGGCCAGCATCCCTATGGAACGCTTTTGACACCTTGTAGAGTCTGAATTGAGGCTGAGGGGGGTGCGCGCAACTCAATATTAGGAAGGTGTTCCTAATGTTTGGTATACTCTGTGTACGTGGCTTATTGATAACAACTCTGTTTCCTAATATAGGCAGTTGGCTGCCTAGTGATTATAACTCTCCAATGTGAATAGTTTGCAACGATGTTTCATTTCCAAGTGTTACTGAATAAGCTCAACTGAAATGCACCAATTGCCCATGATACACGTCATTACTGTAGTAGGGCTGCACGATATATCGTTTCAGCATCGACATTGCGATGTATGCATCCGCAATAGTCACATCGCAGAACGTGCGATTTAGTAAGGTAAACATATCAGTCTACAATATATATATATTTTTTTACGTTAAACTAGCATTATATCTGTCTGATATAACATAATTTACTCTGATTTATGGTTTATTGGATACACAGTTTATTATTATTATTTTAAACACGGAGTTCATTGCTGCACGTGGTTGACATGCGGGCTCTGCTTGCGCGTGACAAAATGATGAGTGAGGAACAGGCAAAAAAGACCGAAATTGAGAATTTGGTTGCAAAAAGAAATGCATCGTCAATTATATGGAAATATTTTGGCGACAGACAGGATGATGTTGACCAAAAACAGGTACTTTGTCGAGAGTGCCTTGCAATTGTTGCCACAACACGAGGCAACACGACCAATTTGTTCGATCATTTAAGGCGGCACCACAAATCTTCGTATGACGAGTGCAAAGCATCTCAATGCCCTCCAAAGCAAAGATCTAGTTCGGATGCCTTTGCCAGTATTACACCATACGAGAAAGGTTCCAAACGGCAGAGAGAAATCACAGATTCAATAACATTTCACATCGCCAAAGACCATAGTACCAATTAACACGGTTACCAAAGAGGGTTTAAAAAACATTATCCGGTCGCTTGACAAGCGGTATGTAATGCCATCACGCAACAATTTTTCTCAAGTTGCCATACCAGAGTTGTACGAGCAAGGCACAAGTTGAAACGGAGCTTTCACAAGTGGAATATTATACAGCAACAACGGACTTGTGGTCCAGCCGGACAACGGAGCCCTACATAAGTCTGACCGTACACTTTATTAATGAGGACTTCCACCTGAAAAGTCGCTGTTTGCAAACTGCATTTTCCCCAGAGGATCATACAAGTGAGAACATTGCAACAGGGATGAGAGGGGCCTAGATGAGAGTCATCTAGTCTGTATAACAGACAATGCCGCGAACATGGTGAAGGCTGCCGCCCTGAACAAGTGGACCAGATCGCAGTGCTTTGGCCACAGACTGCATCTTGCAGTTGGTAAGTTATGCCCAATTGCGCATTCTATTTTACTACTATTGCTATACTATTACTGTTACATATTATTACCTAGCAACCTGTTCTGAAATATAACAATTTTCATAAGTTTCATATATTTTTATTGTAGAGGATGTGGCTGGGGAAGAATGAATGATACAAACTGTCAGGTTGATAGCCAAAGCTCTGAATGCCAGGGCTGATATCCTATGGCATTAATGTTTCATATCTATATATCTGCTATCGTTTTTATGTTTAAATGTTGCATTTGTTTACAATAACAAACAATGGAATTAAATGCCCCTATATTTTGGGTTATCATTAAGTAAAATAGTTAGTGCTAAACTCATGAGATATAAGTTATATTAGAATGAATGTGTTTTATTATAGGTCTTTAAAATATAAAGAAAGCATGCTGAAACTCTAAATTGTATCTGTAAATAACTAATTGTGTAATCATTTGCAAAACAGTTTTATGAGCAATTTATTTGTATAAATCATTTATTAAAGTAAATGTATTAAATAATAAGTACTTTATTTAGTCTTTGTTTTTTCCCTTAGAAAATGCAGTGAAAAAGGATGGACGCATTGACCGTGCTGCAGGTGTCTGCAAGAAGCTGGTGGGTCACTTCTCTCACAGCTGGAAGGCCAGAAGTGCTCTTGAAAGAGCCCAGAAGGAACTCAATCTACCTTCACATTCCCTCATATCAGAATGCCAAACAAGATGGGGTTCCAGACAGAAGATGATCAGCAGGATACTAGAGCAGCAGAAGGCTATAACTCAGGTCCTGTCTGAGGACAGGAAGACACGGCATCTAATTCTAACCTGGCAAGATATGGATGTCCTGGAATCTGTCATTAAGTCACTGGGCCCACTGCTGGACTTCACAGATGCACTCTCAGGAGAAGACTATGTTAGTGTCTCATATGTGAAGCCAGTTCTTCACCTCTTCAACACTTCAATGCTGCTAATACAAGAGGGAGACACAGACTTGACCAAGACCTTGAAAACGGAGATGTTACACTACATCAACGAGAAATATAGAGATGAAGCTACTCAGGAGCTGCTAGATGCGGCTTCTTGTTTGGATCCCCGGTTCAAGATGGACTTCATCAGTGAGGACAACAAGCCCCAAGTCAAGGCCAGAGTGGCATCAGAAATGATGGAAAGCCAGGAGGAGACGTCAAGCAGCAGCACTGAAGTGGAGCCTGAAGTTGCTGATACATCCCAGGCAAAGAAAGCCAAGAAGTCCTTGGGAGGTTTCTTTAAACAGAGCGGAGCTGCAGTAAAGGGTGATTCCTCTCTGACCCACAAGGATGCTGTGGAAGCAGAAATAAACAACTACCTGCTAACACCTTCCTTAAACAAAGAGGAAGATCCACTTGCATGGTGGAAAACACATAGAGTAAGCTTTCCACATCTCGCCAAGCTTGCCCGCAAGTATCTATCCATTCCCGCTACAAGTTCCCCCTCAGAGAGGATTTTCAGTACAAGTGGCAACATTGTCACTTGCCAACGGTCATGTCTCAAGCCTGTAATGGTGAATAGACTGGTATTCTTGGCCAAAACATTCAAGTTTGAGTGAGCAATGTATACATGCTTAAAGTCAAGTTATTATATTTGAATAGAATTTAGATTTACTATATTATTCTACAGTTGTGAGAAAGACATTTATTTATTTTACTAGGTACTCTGTTTAGAAAGAAACCAGATTTTATACAGTTGAAAGTTTAATTTAATCGGCATTTGTCTAGCCATGATGATCAACATTGTTTTCCTTTGGCACTGTTGCTAAGAAAAGTTTATTTAAAAAACAGAAGTTTGTGAAATACAATGGTTCCGTGTTCATATTTGTTATTCATGTTAAGTTCATTGGTATTTATTAGTTAGGTTTTGCTTTTATTATTACAAATGATTTGTTTTATAAACACTATTTTGTTTTTGTAAACCACTCAGGATTGGTGTATAGCTGCTCTTTTTTTCATTTTTCAAATGGTACAAATTAAAAGATATATGTTTCTATTTTCAAAAAGTAGGTTTGTAATGTAATACAATTTTAAATTACTTTTTGATTTGATTTTGACATTCACATTAATTCCCTATTGTGATAATGAAACTTCCTCCGTAGAGAATGCTCTGTTTTAACCTGGTTGGAGGGCTGAGATAAAGCCTCCTGTAATCTCCTGGATCAATTATAGACACCACACCTCTATATTCACAAATGAGCACTTTTTTTTTTAGGGTAAGCAACATGCATTATTAATATCATAACATGTTAGATCATTGACTTTAGCCTGAATTGATAGAAGAGTATTACATGAATACAATAGAGCCATGGTGAATTAAACAGTGTATTAATTAATAAATGTAACTACCCAAAATAAGTCAAAGGGTAAAAAGTCATTTTCAGTTTCATATTTAAATTTTTATTTTCCATAAAGATGCAGTTCCCTACAAAATCACCCCAATCATTCTAGAATACTTAATTATTCTCAAATAGAGCTTTTCAAGTCATCTGGTGAAGACATCCTGTATTTTTTCATATCGCTATATATATATATATATATATATATATAGCAGAAAAACAAAATATCGCCATGTCAGTTATTTCCAATATCGTGCAACCCTATACTGTAGTCTATCAATCCATTCCAAATCTTTATACTATAGATGACAAGGGCGGCATATGATGATCTTGCCTAGGGCAGCAGCAGAACTGCTAGGATTGGGCCTGACTAACACAATCTGCCTCGAATTTACTTGTATTTGTGCCGAACCTTGGCCTGCTCAAAGTGAGCCGCTGCTGTTGGGAAGTCAAAACTGTCCAACTCCTTGGAGCAGCTTGCGGTGTGCATCAGGCTGGCTACTTTGTCCTCAAGAAGGCGTCGTCTTTACTCTGTTTTGGAGAAAGAATCTCCTCTTGGCGGGCATACTGGAAACAGGAATAGTCAACACAATCTTCGCTAATTTTGTCCAGTCAGGGTACACTTAGCTGAAGTCCCTTATGAGGACCTTGCGTCTTTTACGTGAGTAAAAATAGAAGCACACACACTCGACACTCATTTCAAAGAAGCTTCTGGATTTATTAGCCTATGAAGTATATTTGCCTTTGAAGTTGGAGTACATGGACTGGTATTTCCATCAATTAATAAAAAGCATTATTTTGCAATGGATTTTTCTTCTTGTCCCGGACAATTTGGCCGCCTACCCTATCATATACAGGAGGTTATGGCTGAATAGGAGCAGATTTGAAGATGTTTGACTGAAATATACTATTTCGTAAACACCACGGCTAGGTGTCTGACGCTCCCTGTTGCCATGGTGATCAGATATGACCATCAGGAGCATTATCTATTCTAGATGGTCCCTTTTATCTCCTGTGCGGTAAAAACATGTTATTATCATACACTGATTATCAAGACGACAACCTACACTGTGGTACAACCCTGGCCAGCACACAGATTGTAGTGTGTTCGTAGAAGGACCTTATCTATTTGGCATGTTTAGGGCATTGTTAAGTGAGAGTAAAAAATGTGTTCTTGCTAAGTCATTGTAGCTTGTTCTTAGAATGACCTTATCTAGGCTATTTGGCACATTTAGCCAGGGCATGATAAAGTGAGAGTTGAACTGTACTCTTCGTTGTAGCTTGTTCTTATAAGGACCTTATCTATTTGTCTCATGGAGGATATAGTGTGAGTTAAAGCTGTAAACTTGGAAGGCATTGTATAGTGAGAGTTAACACTGAGGCCATAGTCTAAGGCTTCCTTGACTGGGAGTAGAGAGGTGCGGCTGTGGCCTGATAAAGAGCAGTAAATTCATGCTGGGACAGGCCGACAGGGAGAGCGCCGTGTGCTGCTGCCTTGTTTTTCCTTGGCAGCAGCACACGGCCCCTCTCCTTTAGTGCCTGCCGTCTGCTTTCCAGGAATCTTGGCTAGAGGAGTGGCTTCCTGTTAGAACGGTGAAGCATTAAAGTCAGAGGCCCGCTGCTCCGCTCAGAGCTAGCCAGACGACCAATCACACGGCCAGGACTAGGGCTTAGGCGGTCATGACATTTTTGTCAGCCGGTTATTGTCCTGCAAAAGCCTGCCGGTCTCAAGGTAATTGACCGTTAATTAACATTAAACAGGTTTACATCTCCAGGCCTCCACACATACCAGCTGCTGATGTGCGCCTTTGGAACATCTACATAAAAAACTAAGTATAATAAATCAATTTAATATACACCATCACAATAAATCCATTATTTTAGTCAGGTCTAAAGAAACATTATGATATGAAGAAAATGTATTTCAGTTGAAGAGAATGAGTTGGCCTATGTTATCTGATATGCTCCATGCCGTAGGCTTGTTAATTTAGCTGACAAGATATGCTTGTAAGTCCCAGCAGTTTTATTTCATCTGATTTTACAGTAAGAAGAATATAATTTAACTTAGCTGAATAAAATAGAAAATAAATTTTTCCCGTAACAGAGCGAGTGCGCATATTAAGTGGCTATGTTGAGCGTAAAAGTGCTGATTTGAAACAGATCCTGTATGCTAGATTCACAGTTATTTGGCGACTTTAGTTGTGAATGATACAAACCTTAGAATGTCTTAGAAATTAACATACAGGGCCTTCGGAAAGTATTCAGACCCCTTGATTTTGTTACCTTATAGACTTATTTTAAATTTCATTAAATAAATACTAATCCTCAGCAATCTACACACAATACCCCATAATGACAAAGCGAAAACAGGTTTTTAGACATTTTTGCAAATTTTATTGAAAATAAAAACAATGGAAATACCTTATTTACATAAGTATTCAGACCCTTTGCTTTGAGACTCGAAATTGAGCTCCGGTGCATCCTGTTTTCATTGATCATCCTTGACATGTTTCTACAACTTGATTGGAGTCCACCTGTAGTAATTATTAGTTGATTGGGCATTATTTGGAAAGGCACACAACTGTCTATAAAAGGTCCCACAGTTGACAGTGCATGTCACAGCAAAAACCAAGCTATGAGGTCAAAGGAATTGTCCGTAGAGCTCCGAGACAGGATTGTGCCAAGACACAGATCTGGGGAAGTGTACAAAAAAATGTATGCAGCATTGAAGGTCCCCAAGAACACAGTGGCCTCCATCATTCTTAAATGGAAGAAGTTTGGAACCACCAAGACTCTTCCTAGATCTGGCCAACCGGCCAAACTGAGCAATAGGGGGAGAAGGGCTTTGGTCAGGGAGGTGACCAAGAACCCGATGGTCACTGACAGAGCTCCAGAGTTCCTCTGTGGAGATGGGAGAACCTTCCAGAAGGACAACCATCTCTGCAGCACTCCACCAATCAGGCTTTTATGGTAGAGTGGCCAAATGGAAGCCACTCGTCAGTAAAAGGCACATGACAGCCCACTTGGAGTTTGCCAAAAGGCACCTAAATTCTCTCAGACCATGAGAAACAAGATTCTCTGCTCTGATGAAACCAAGATTGAACTATTTGGCTTGAATGCCAAGCGTCACGTCTGGAGGAAACCTGGCACCATCCCTACGGTGAAGCATGGAGGTTTTTCAGCAGCAGGGAGACTAGGCAGGATCGAGGCAAATATGAACGTAGCAATGTACAGAGAGATCCTTGATGACAACCTGCTCCAGAGCGCTCAGGACCTCAGACTGGAGCGAAGGTTCACCTTCCAACAGGATAACGATCCTAAGCACACAGCCAAGACAACGTAGGAGTGGCTTCAGGACAAGTCTCAATGTCCATCTCTAGAGACCTGAAAATAGCTGTGCAGCAACGCTCCCCATCCAACCTGACAGAGCTTGAGAGGATCTGCAGAGAAGAAAGGGAGAAACTCCCCAAATACAGGTGTCCCAAGCTTGTAGTGTCGTACCCAAGAAGATTCGAAGCTGTAATTGCTGCCAAAGGTGCTTCAACACAGTACTGAGTAAAGGGTCTGAATACTTATGTAAATGTTATATTTCCGTTTTTTATTTGTAATACATTTGCAATCATTTCTAAAAACCTGTTTTTGGTGTGTCATTATGGGGTATTGTGGGTAGATTGAGGGAGGACAATTTAATCCATTTTAGAATAAGGCTGTAACGTAACAAAATGTGGAAAATGTTAAGGGGTCTGAATACTTTCCGAATGCACTGTAAATGGGCTGCATGGTGCGACCTATAGGCTAAATTAGCAAAAAAAAGCTTGCGCTCTGTTCCTTGCCTCAGGCTGCACAGTTGTTCTCTCATCAAGTGATCATATTTTCACCCATCAGACTATTCTCCAATTTAATCTTTACTAGTATGTCAAATTAGTTTCGATTTAGAATGGTCCATTATTAAATGGGCAGGAACAGGAAACAGGGCAGGGGAAAAAATGTAATCTGTATGCACTCAAATAGTGAATGGAGGCTTTCTCGGGGGGTCCGTTTTGTAGGCTACTTCGGTTTTATAGCAGAGCATGTGCTTAATATGAGCAGCTGAGAAATAAATATAAGAACACTTATTTCACTCCAACCTTGTTCCTGCAGCTACCCAGTGCTTAATTCTGGAAACCAAGTGAAATCTGTTCGGGAACATCAATAGTAACATGTTTTCACAACTAAACATATTTCACTAAACTGCGTGCTCAAGAACGGAATAAAGGAGAGAGAGAGGAGGAGATGGAAATGCATGGTGACGAGATATTCTGTATAGATTAAGCTAATGTCACTCAATTAATTATGAAAATATACAAAATTCCGTATTACTAGGCTATTCAAAATCAAACAGCCCTAGCCAGGACCAGCTTAAATGTTTTACTTAAAAAATCATTCATTATTGTGGAGATAGGCTACATTTAAATGCAGTTGTTACAAGCAATACAGTACATTGTGCTGAATTGTTTAATAAGCTGCTTGTACAGCCAGAACTGGTTTAAATAGCCAACTGTGCACAACTGGCAACACACAGCTGCACTAGCTTCCATAAAGTCATTTTAGCTACTCAAGTTAAAGAGATTTTAAAAGGCAGCACCAGCCATTTGTGTCCTGAAAAGGTCTGAGGACAGGGGAAACTTTCCTGGTAACAGCCCTCGGAGCTAGAGGAGGGGATAATCATGGTTATTTTAGGCATCCACACACACACACACACACACACACACACACAACGTGACTCACACACGTTACTCACACACACACTCACTCGGTCTGTCTAACCATGAACAAGGTAGTTTGGCGAGAGTCCTGTACCTTTTTGGATTGTTTTCTTTGCCTACTCAGGGTTTGGTTTCAGGCTTTTGGTCATCATTCATCCCTTTGTTATTACATTGCTGTGTAAGCGCTAATAACTATGAGATAAAAATGTAATTCAACAAAAACAAATTGAACTATTTGAACTTAGATGAATGGATCTGAATTAGTTGGTTATTAAAATATGGGAACAGCAAGGTGATGTTGGTTTCTTCTTTAGGTTTTGACTATTTAGAATAAACTAGGCATCTCCACACACCCCTTACCTACCGGTACTACTGTCCAATGGCCTCACACACTTTGAAATACTTTATTTCAGCTACATGTCAGCATACCCTGTCCTCCTCCTCATCAGTGTGTGTGTGTGTGAGAAGGTAAGGTGGGACCGCCTGCTTTTCTCATAAAGAGGCAATTCTTAGAAAAGCATTCAGTTTCATCAGTTCTTTTTTCTCCACAGCTCCTTATTTGGTTACAATCGCTCTCTCTCGCTATCGCTCTCTCTCTCGACCTACTCTCTCTTTCTCTCGACCTACTCTCTCTCTCTCTCTCTCGACCTACTCTCTCTCGACCTACTCTCTCTTTCTCTCGACCTACTCTCTCTTTCTCTCGACCTACTCTCTCTTTCTCTCAACCTACTCTCTCTCTCCAGTGAAGGCCTATTTCTCAAAAGCTCCCAGCATCTTAACAGTTAGCCTATGCGCCTTTCAGCAAATTGGTTTTCGGGGAAAAACGGTTTGTTTAGCTGTAACGGCCTTCTCTCTCACACAGCCCTGTCAGTCTCTCTCCCCATGTGTCCTCCCTCTGAGTTTCTGTGTGTGTGTCCCCTTTGTTAGCAAACAGTTGAAGGCCTGGCTTGGTTGGGCCGAACCTTTCTGGCATGCGTTTGGGAACATGATGTACTTCAGAGGCCTCCTGTCTCCGCTGTACGGGAGATAAAAAACAAGTCAGTGGTGTGTCACATTTTTGAAGCCTAGTTTATTTATGACACCGTGTTACGGGTGTTTCTGGGCGTTGTTACCCAGGTTTGAGTTGCGTAGCCTAGTGTCCTCAGCGTGTCAGCCGCTAGCTATCCCATGATGCCTCTTGTTCAATAGTAAGAAATGTTGATCAGTGAGAGACCTTTGAAAAAGAAAGTAGCCGCACACACTATTAGGTGCAATACATTCATGAATTAATTACTGATGTTTCGGCAGCAATCTCCCAACGGGAGCGTTAGAATGCCTACTCTCATTAACTTTGAATCAGTGACCGGCAGTGTAATGTTTGGCAGTTCTCGTTCAGCCACTCTTTTGGGAACTCGACACATGACCTCCCGTGAACTTTTGGACCCGGAACCCCCTCCCCTAGCTTATAGGAGTTAGCAGACACTCGCAATTATTTCCCCCCTCACGTCTCCCAGTATTAGCTCAAACTCTGTCGTTTTTCTCAGTATGTTGGATTCCCAAAGCGGATGATGGCATGGATGATAGCGTGGATGGATGATCATGGATGAAATCCTAATTGTCCCTCTGAGCTGCTTGCCCATATAATTTCAATAGGGGGTCAGTGTGTTGTGTGTTGCCCTCATCGCGCCTCAGTGAGTGCTCAACGGTCCATTAATCGGATGACAGCCATTAGCTCACCAGGCGTGTCATGGGCCTGGCCCTGTGTGTATGTTTACACCCGCTGGGCTGTGTGTGTGTGTGTGTGTGTGTGTGTGTGTTGGGGACATTTTTAGATTTAATCAAATTAAATGAACACTGCTTATCATTTATGTTTTCCTTTTCTGTAATACGCATGATTTCCAGTGTTTTATTTGGGACACTCATTTGTGTACTGGTTGATGGTCACTAGACTTGATACTGAATGTTATGGATTGCTCATATCTGTTGATTGTGATTGACGCCAGACTGGAGGTGCAAGGACCGAGGACACTGATTGTTATTGTATTCTGGGACACTGTCATTCTATAGCAGCTGATGTTGTGACTTCCTACAAGCTTCTCGGCGGGTGTTTACAGAGCATTGGTGCTGTGAGATTAGAAAATAAGGCCATGCTTCTCTGCTTTTGTGCTGGAGGTGTCTCCCTGTTGCAACTTGTATTAAACCAGAGATCTGTGTTTTCTCTTTTATTTATCTGGAAAATCCCTATTGTGTGTGTGTGTGTGTGTGTGTGTGTGTGTGTGTGTGTTATGCGTAATCTGTGATGAGTTGGGCAGGGTTATGAAATCCCCTTTGTCTTGTATGGGCGCAGTGACACAGCCTGGCACAGTAATCCCTTTTGTCTGAGGGGTCAAGAGAGCAACTGGCACTATCAGGACCGAGTGGAGGGAGGTAGACTGAGGGAGGAGAGCGAAAGATTGCTAAAACTAGAGAGCGTAGAGGGGGAGGCACGGAGGATAGATTGAATTGTGGAAGAGAAGGGAGGGAGAGCGAGGCAGAGGGAGTAGTGGTAGGGAGGGATTTGGGGATATACAGTGAGGGGAAAAAAGTATTTGATCCCCTGCTGATTTTGTACGTTTGCCCACTGACGAAGACATGATCAGTCTATAATTTTAATGGTAGGTTTATTTGAACAGTGAGAGACAGAATAACAACAAAAAAATCCAGAAAAACGCATGTCAAAAATGTTATAAATTGATTTGCATTTTAATGAGGGAAATAAGTATTTGACCCCTTCTCAATCAGTAAGATTTCTGGCTCCCAAGTGTCTTTTATACAGGTAACGAGCTGAGATTAGGAGCACACTCTTAAAGGGAGTGCTCCTAATCTCAGCTTGTTACCTGTATAAAAGACACCTGTCCACAGAAGCAATCAATCAATCAGATTCCAAACTCTCCACCATGGCCAAGACCAAAGAGCTCTCCAAGGATGTCAGGGACAAGATTGTAGACCTACACAAGGCTGGAATGGGCTACAAAACCATCGCCAAGCAGCTTGGTGAGAAGGTGACAACAGTTGGTGCGATTATTCGCAAATGGAAGAAACACAAAATAACTGTCAATCTCCCTCGGCCTGGGGCTCCATGCAAGATCTCACCTCGTGGAGTTGCAATGATCATGAGAACGGTGAGGAATCAGCCCAGAACTACACGGGAGGATCTTGTCAATGATCTCAAGGCAGCTGGGCCCATAGTCACCAAGAAAACAATTGGTAACACACTACGCCGTGAAGGACTGAAATCCTGCAGCGCCCGCAAGGTCCCCCTGCTCAAGAAAGCACATATACAGGGCCGTCTGAAATTTGCTGAATGAGTCAGAGGAGAACTGGGTGAAAGTGTTGTGGTCAGATGAGACCAAAATCGAGCTCTTTGGCATCAACTCAACTCGCCGTGTTTGGAGGAGGAGGAATGCTGCCTATGACCCCAAGAACACCATCCCCACCGTCAAACATGGAGGTGGAAACATTATGCTTTGGGGGTGTTTTTCTGCTAAGGGGACAGGACAACTTCACTGCATCAAAGGGACGATGTACGGGGCCATGTACCGTCAAATCTTGGATGAGAACCTCCTTCCCTCAGCCAGGGCATTGAAAATGGGTTATGGATGGGTATTCCAGCATGACAATGACCCAAAACACACGGCCAAGGCAACAAAGGAGTGGCTCAAGAAGAAGCACATTAAGGTCCTGGAGTGGCCTAGCCAGTCTCCAGACCTTAATCCCATAGAAAATATGTGGAGGGAGCTGAAGGTTCGAGTTGTCAAACGTCAACCTCGAAATCTTAATGACTTGGAGAAGATCTGCAAAGAGGAGTGGAACAAAATCCCTCCTGGGTTGTGTGCAAACCTGGTGGCCAACTACAAGAAACATCTGACCTCTGTGATTGCCAACAAGGGTTTTGCAACCAAGTACTAAGTCATGTTTTGCAGAGGGGTCAAATACAAATTTCCCTCATTAAAATGCAAATCAATTTATAACATTTTTGACATGCGTTTTTCTGGATTTTTGTTGTTGTTATTCTGTCTCTCACTGTTAAAATAAACCTACCATTAAAATTATAGACTGATCATGTCTTTGTCAGTGGGCAAACGTACAAAATCAGCAGGGGATCAAATACTTTTTTCCCTCACTGTAGGCCTAAGCAGGGAGGAGAGCGGGGGAAGAGGAATAGGGTGCGGAGGAGAGAACTGTTAGGCTATTTACTCACCATACTGCCCCAAACTCACTGACCATACACCTTCTCATAATAGCCACACATCCATCTGTGTCCTTGGTTCCACCATACCTGCTGAACTGAACGGATATGGCTTGACCTTGACCTGCTCTATACATACATACAATGCATGATATACAACTGTCCCCAAAGCATGTTTGTTTACCATGCAAACCCAGTCACCTCCGTATGTGCACCCTTTGATACCCTCTCCAAGGACGGTTGCTCTACAACCCACAGCCCCTTACCGGCTGGGCAAGAAGACCATCCATAGGTGACATACTACTGACCGTATTTTGAGGCGAGTCGACTGCGGCGCTCAAGCCACATCTACGATATCCCATTCCCTTCAGAGAGAGGGAGAGAGAGATTGATTTTGGAGACTCAAAACTGTGGTTTCCAAGCTAGGTTTCCATCCAATTGATGACTGATTTGATGAATATTCTAAAATCTGCATAAAAACAATATGCATATTTTCCCACCAGGGATTTAACTTGTTGCAGATAAAAGAATGTGTGTAATTACATAGCTCTGCATCTCCCCACCTCCTCTCAGCCTCTTAGCCAGAGGAGGATGACCTGGTATTTGATGTGGTTTTGGTCTGACTCTATTATAAAAAGTGGTTTCCAGGAACGCCTGCTAAGTGTTCCTGGTCTGCCCACCTCTGTTACGCAACACTGTTATGTTCAGATAAAAAAACACTGCTCTCCATTTCAATATCTCTCACTATATCGCTCAGTTTTTTTCCTCTCTTTCTCTCATTTTCTAGGCCTATCTCACGCTCTTGTTCTCTCTCTCCTAAATGGAGGTAATTATCAGACAAGCAGATTTCTAAAACATACAGGCCTACACACTAACACACTCCTAAAAACACGCCTTTTCTCAGTCACTCAGACCCTGAAAAAGTAAACAAACACGATGGCATTGCGACATTCACTCTGTGGAAAACAAATGAACTGGTAGTATTTTTCTTCTTCTTTCTTATCCAATAAATGGACATGGAATTACATAACATCTAGTCTTATTTTCACAACATATTGTTGTAACATTACATCACAATGTATCAGGGACATGTTTTTCTTAAATGGAAATTGATAAACTGTCTCTCTCTCTCTCTCCCTCTACCCATCTCTCCCTCCACCTCGCTCTTCCTCCCATCTCTTTTCTCTGTGTTTCCCTCTTTCCATGCATATCCACCACCTTTCCCTCCTTCCCTTCCAAAGATGAGTGGAACATACCAGAGGTGACGCTCCGGGCAGTCCCGTCCGACAGACAGTTGTCCCGGCTGGCGTCCCGTCTCGGTTCGGAGTGGGAGTCGGTCCTCCTCGACTTGGGCCTCTCGACGGGGGCGCTGTACCGTTGCCATGCTGACCACCCTCTGAGCTTGCATGGGAAAGTGCTAGCGGGGCTGATCCAGTGGAGGCAGAGCCAGGGGAGGAGCGCTACAGTCCTCAGGCTGATCCAAAGCCTACAGGCCGCTGATGTCCACCCCTCTACCCTGGATGAGGTGTTCCAGTGAGAGGAGAGGAGACTATGGCTCATGGATGAAATCCTAATTGGATGACCGCCATTAGCTCAGCCAGACTAGGATTTCCATTAGGAAAATGTGGCGCCGGACATTTGACCGGCAACATTTTTAATTCACCAGACATTTGATAAATCTGCCGGACCCATATGCATTGGGTGCGTAACCTGATTAGGGTGTCCACCCACGGTGCTCAGAATGACAGAAATCGCATTTAGATTATGATAATTCATATTAACAGAACATGCAAGTCGAGGATGCAACAATGAAGATAGAATAACTGTCCACATTTACTTTTCCTCAGCCAACAAGACGAGTAACTAACAGCAAAATCACTAGCCTGTCCATCAACTATCCCCCATAGTAGAAAAGTTTACCTATTCTATTGGTCAGCTTGTCGAGAAATAATCTATTCCAAACAGACTCTGGGATAGTTGAGAGAAGACAGAGCCCAAATTCATACAACCAGTAGGCCTAGGCTACATTAAAGAAAAACGTAAAAAAGCAATGAGTCTGATGCAACAGAACAGAACGTTTAGCTTAAAATGTTGATAAACGATTATTTCTTCACATTATAAGCACAGCAATGCGCACAAGCCAGTAGGCTACTCACGAATGTGCGTTCCATAATGCAATTAGCGGGAAAACACAGTTGTCAAAAGGGCACCACACTTGAGCGGTTTCATGCGACAGAGATGAAAATGTCCATTAGAAATGTAGAAAGAGAGATCTAATAGGCTACTTTGAAGAAAGGTAAGCCATGCCTCATAATGTGTATTAAAACAAAATGCATAGCCTACTGCCTCCAGGGTGTGTGATGCGCAGCAGCAGCTCTCGCACTGTGACAGATTTTCCGCTCAAAGGTTCTGTATCTGTATGCTGTACGGGTGTGATATATAAGATACATAACTAATATACTGTAACAAATATACTGTAGCCTACACATTTGCCAATTTTTTATTCCGCTCAATTATGCAAAATAACCTATAGAACGATAAATATGACCAGTCAAATGTATTTCCATCGACTGGTATTTCCATCAATGAATAGGCTAAAAAATAATTATTTCGCAATGGGATTTTTTCTTCTCCCGGACAATTGGCAAGGGCCAATTTTATTTATCAGCTTTTCAATTTTTTTATAGGCCAAAAGCCGGCTATTACCGGCGAACGGAAACCCTGAGGCAGATGTGTCATTGGCCTGGCCCTGTTTGTGTTTGTGTTTGTGTGTGTGTGTTGTAATAGGGAAATGTTAAGATGAATTAAGTTAAAATTCAGTTAGGAGTAATTAACAGAATGCTTAGCATATTTATATGTTTTCCCTTTTCTGTAATACACATGATTTCCAGTGTTTTATTTGGGAAACTCTTTTGTGTACTGGTTGATGATCACTAGACTTGATACTGAATGTTATGGATTGTTCTCATATCTGTTGATCGTGATTGACGCCAGACTGGAGGTACAAGGACAGAGGACACTGATTTGTTATTGTAAGATTAGAAAAAGCAGGCCTAGACACAAACACACACTCCTAAAAACACGCCTTTTCTCAGTGACTCAGACCCTGAAAAGTAAACAAACACGATGGCATTGCGACATTCACTCTGTGGAAAACAAAATTAAATCATAGTATTTTCTTCTTCTTTCATGTCCAATAAATCTAGTCTTATTTTCACAACAGATTGTTGTAACATTACATCACAATGAATCAGGGACATTTATGGCCAGCAACAATAGTTAAGCAGCGCTGCACTCAGTTTTTATCAAACTGAAATGCCTCAACAAGGTCAAGGCTGCATGCCCAACAAGCACTCTCCAGGATTTTTCCACGTTTTTTTAAAGTGCCGCTGGAATTAGAGGAGTTTGTACATGAACTACAGTACCAGTCAAAAGTTTTGGACACACCTACTCATTCCAGGGTTTTTCTTTATTTTCACTATTTTCTACATTGTAGAATAGTAATGAAGACATCACAACTATGAAATAACACATATGGAATCATGTAGTAACCAAAAAAAGTGTTAAACAAATCAAAATATATTTTATATTTGAGATTATTCAAAGTAGCCACCCTTTACCTTGATGACAGCTTTGCACACTCTTGGCATTCACTCAACCAGCTTCATGAGGTGGTCACCTGGAATGCATTTTAATTAACAGGTGTGCCTTGTTAAAAGTTAATTTGTGGAATTTCTTTCCTTAATGCGTTTGAGACAATCAGTTATGTTGTGACAAGGTAGGGGTGCTATACAGAAGATAGCCCTATTTGGTAAAATACCAAGTCCATATTATGGCAAGAACAGCTCAAATAAGCAAAGAGAAATGACGGTCCATCATTACTTTAAGACATGTAGGTCAGTCAATCCGGAAAATTTCAAGAACTTTGAAAGTTTCTTCAAGTGCAGTCACAAAAACCATCAAGCGCTATGATGAAAATGGCTCTCATGAGGACCGCCACAGGAAAGGAAGACCCAGAGTTACCTCTGCTGCAGAGGATAAGTTCATTAGAGTTACCAGCCTCCGAAATTGCAGCCCAAATAAATGCTTCACAGAGTTCAAGTAACAGACACATCTCAACATGAACTATTCAGAGGAGACTTCGTGAATCAGGCCTTCATGGTCGAATTGCTGCAAAGAAACCACTACTAAAGGACACCAATAATAAGAAGAGACTTGCTTGGGCCAAGAAACATGAGCAAATGACATTAGACCAGTGGACATCAGTCCTATGTCCAAATGTGAGATTGTTGGTTCCAACCGCCGTGTCTTTGTGAGACACAGAGTAGGTGAACGGATGATCTCTGCATGTGTGGTTCCCACCGTGAAGCATGGAGGAGGAGGTGTGGGGGTGCTTTGCCGGTGACGCTGTCTGTGATTTATTTAGAATTCAAGGCACACTTAACCAGCATGGCTACCACAGCATTCTACAGCGATACGCCATCCCATCTGGTTTGCGCTTAGTGGGACTATCATTTGTTTTTCAACAGGACAATGACCCAAAACACACCTCCAGGCTGTGTAAGGGCTATTTGACCAAGATGGAGAGTGATGGAGTGCTGTATCAGATGACCTGGCCTCCACATTCACCTGACCTCAACTGAGATGGTTTGGGATGAGTTGGACCGCAGAGTGAAGGAAAAGCAGCCAACAAGTGCTTAGCATATGTGGGAGCTCCTTCAAGACTGTTGGAAAAGCATTCCTCGTGAAGCTGGTTGTGAGAATGCCAAGCGTGTGCAAAGCTGTCATCAACGCAAAAGGTGGCTACTTTGAAGAATCTAAAATATATTTTGATTTGTTTAACACCTTTTTGGTTACTACATGATTGCCTTGTTTTTATTTAGTGCTTTATTGGTCTTGATGTCATGTTGACATGTAGGGACATTTCTTAAAATGTAGGGCCATTTCTCAAGATGTTTCATTTGCAAATGTTTACAGTTGTAAAAACAAAAACCATACTCTGTAAAAACAAAAACCATACCCAAACATAAATTCTGTAAGTAATGTAAGAACATTTTAAGAACACTTTCTTCTCTGACATGCGTAACGTGTGAGTTCTGTCTGCGCCTCGGCCAATGCTAGTAGAATTCATAAGAGGCTAATTTATAATAGGCTAAAGGTAATTCTTAGCACAGCCACATGCACAAAATGTGTGTCTTAGTTATATTTTATATATTTTTGTGAATGAAAAGCCTGTGTTCCTGGGAAAGCGTTGAAGTACAACTCAAGTGCCGTCTTGGACTAGTGGACTCTCATACGTACACTAACACACCTCGCTGCAGGGCTTTTTACACATCTGTTTTAGTGGAATGACAGGGCTGGCCCAGAAACAGAGCCAGGGAAACTAGGCTAGCACAGGTAGGGTGCAGTGACTGCAGCTAGACAGCAGTCAAATCAATCAAACTTTATGTACTCTGACTTTTTTTTACAAAACACTAGTCACTGAGCAAGGCTAGAGGGGGAGAGGAAAGACTACCTACCGCTGCCTTCATATTTATTAGGCACCAGACGGAAGACAACAAACTGAAAGTGGGAGGGACTACCTCCCTGAACATGTCAAATAATAAACACTTGTTTTTTGGTGTGCCCTAATGACTACGACCCAGTTGTGTGGCAGTCCTTGTCTTGAGATATCTACATCCAACCCCCATCTTTTTCCACCCTCCCTTTCTCTTTCACTCTCCCCTATCTGCTGGTCTAGTTGGTGAGTGGTGGCTGTGGAGGCGAAGGTCAGAGACCCCTCTCAGCCTCTGTCCCCTGAGAGGATCACAGGCCATGAACCACGTGCCCAGAGCGTAAATTTCTCTCCTGGTTGGTTGGTTGAGACAAAGCCACAGTGACCTCTGACCTATCCAAGGGCATTCCAGGCCAGGGACATTCCCGGATGCTCTTAGGAACACTGCACTCTGTGACATCATCACTCCAGCCGAGCATTTTGCCTCTTACTTTTTTGTCAGTGCAGAGGGAACAGGAGGAGGGATGTTTGGTAACTCTCTGTGGGGGAGTTGTTAGATGGGGGTGTTGAATAATGGAAGTCGTTTTGGTTGCTATTGTCACAACGCCGCACGAGCAGGTTACTACAATTTAGTCTTTAGTGCCTTTCTGAAGGGCGTTGTGGCCCATATGTGAAAGGTACTGTAAATAAATGTGATTTAAAGGTTCAAGTCTCGTATTGAATGCCTTTTGTATCCCTGAGGGTAGGGTGGGAGGGCTGAAGAAATCTTACTGTCCTATATCCACCTTTTACGAGAGAGGAGGGGAGGAGATCTGATTGAAAGAGTAACTGAATTATACAACTATCAACAAGATGTTAGGAAATGTGAATTGTGCGTGCTAAGGGAGAGTTCGAAATGTACTGGGGCGGGGGGCGGGTGGGGGGAGGGGAGGCATATCTTCTTGCAACTCGAGGAGCCAAAAATTCAACTCCATCCCCAATGTTACAAATATTTTCACATGACCCGCCCCTTGTACTGTAAAAAAAAAAAATTGCGCACCCTCCCCCCTCATAAAATACTCCAAAAAATAATAATACCACCATGAATAACAACTGTAGCAACCCTGAGTTTATACACTGCTCAAACAAAATAAAGGGAACACTAAAATAACACATCCTAGATCTGAATGAATGAAATAATCTTATTAAATACTTTTTTCTTTACATAGTTGAATGTGCTGACAACAAAATCAAACAAAAATGATCAATGGAAATCAAATGTATCAACCCGTGGAGGTCTGGATTTGGAGTCACCCTCAAAATTAAAGTGGAAAACCACACTACAGGCTGATCCAACTTTGATGTAATGTCCTTAAAACAAGTCAAAATGAGGCTCAGTAGTGTGTGTGGCTTCCACGTGCCTGTATGACCTCCCTACAACGCCTGTGCATGCTCCTGATGAGGTGGCGGATGGTCTCCTGAGGGATCTCTTCCCAGACCTGGACTAAAGCTTCCGCCAACTCCTGGACAGTCTGTGGTGCAACGTGGCGTTGGTGGATGGAGCGAGACATGATGTTCCAGATGTGCTCAATTGGATTCAGGTCTGGGGAACGGGCAGGCCAGTCCATAGCATCAATGCCTTCCTCTTGCAGGAACTGCTGACACACTCCAGCCACATGAGGTCTAGCATTGCCTTGCATTAGGAGGAACCCAGGGCCAACCGCACCAGCATATGGTCTCACAAGGGGTCTGAGGATCTCATCTCGGTACCTAATGGCAGTCAGGCTACCTCTGGCGAGCACATGGAGGGCTGTGCGGCCCCCCAAAGAAATGCCACCCCACACCATGACTGACCCACTGCCAAACCGGTCATGCTGGAGGATGTTGCAGGCAGCAGAACGTTCTCCACGGCGTCTCCAGACTCTGTCAAGTCTGTCACGTGCTCAGTGTGAACCTGCTTTCATCTGTGAAGAGCACAGGGCGCCAGTGGCGAATTTGCCAATCTTGGTGTTCTCTGGCAAATGCCAAACGTCCTGCACGGTGTTGGGCTGTAAGCACAACCCCCACCTGTGGACGTCGGGCCCTCATACCACCCTCATGGAGTCTGTTTCTGACCTTTTGAGCAGACACATGCACTTTTGTGGCCTGCTGGAGGTCATTTTGCAGGGCTCTGGCAGTGCTCCTCCTGCTCCTCCTTGCACAAAGGCGGAGGTAGCAGTCCTGCTGCTGGGTTGTTGCCCTCCTACAGCCTCCTCCACGTCTCCTGATGTACTGGCCTGTCTCCTGGTAGCGCCTCCATGCTCTGGACACTACGCTGACAGACACAGCAAACCTTCTTGCCACAGCTCGCATTGATGTGCCATCCTGGATGAGCTGCACTACCTGAGCCACTACCTGCACTACCTTTACCTATTCTAGAATGATGATCGGCAACAGACAGCGCATCAGTATCAGAAGCAAAAATACTACTGTGCCTTTCTATAGTCTTTTGAGAGTAGACCCACAACAGATCCAAATGGAATGAAACATTCAAATAACAGGACTTTTGCACCATAATTCAAATCAATCAAATCACATTTTATTTATTTGTCACATGCTTTGTAAACAACAGGTGTTGACTAAAACTGAAATGCTTACTTACTGCCCCTTCCCAACAATGCAGATAAAGAAAATAGAGAAATAATAGAAAAGTAATACCCGTAATAATAGATACACAATGAGTGACGATAACTTGGCTATATACAAGGGGTACGTTTTAGTCATTTAGCAGACGCTCTTATCCAGAGCAATTTACAGTAGTGAGTGCATACATTTTTATTTATGTTTTGCTTTTTCCTGTTCTGGTCCCCTGTGGGAATCGAACCCACAACCCTGGCGTTGCAAGCACCATGCTCTACCAACTGAGCCACACGGGTACCAGTACCAAATCGATGTGCAGGGGTATGAGGAAATTGAGGTAGATATGTACATATAACTAGGAATAAAGTGACCGATAGTGAACCGTAGCAGCAGCATATATGAGTCAAAGTTTGTGCAAAAGGGGTCAATGCACATAGTCCAGGTAGCTATTTGATTAACTATTTAGCTAACTATACTGAACAAAAATAAACGCAACAATTTCAAAGATTTAGCTGAGTTACAGTTCATATAAGGAAATCAGTCAATTTAAATGAATAAATTAAGCCCTAATCTATGGATTTCCCATGACTGGGCAGGGGCGCAGCCATAGGCCCACCCTCTTGGGAGCCAGGCCAACCCACTGGGGAGCCAGGCCCAGCCAATCAGAATGAGTTTTTCCCCTCAAAAGGGCTTTATTACAGACAGAAATACTCCTCAGCTCCCCCTCCTGACGATCCCGCAGGTGAAGAAGCCAGATGTGGAGGTCCTGGGCCGGTGTGAATACACGTGGTCGGCGGTTGTGAGGCCAGTTGGACGTACTGCCAAATTCTCTAAAACGACGTTGGAGGCAGCTTATGGTAGAGAAATGAACATTCAATTCTCTGGTAACAGCTTTGGTGGACATTCCTGCAGTCAGCAGGCCAATTGCACGCTCCCTCAAAACTTGAGACATCTGTGGCATTGTGTTGTGTGACAAAACTGCACATTTTAGAGTGGCCTTTTATTGTCCCCAGCACAAGGTGCACCTGTGCAATGATCGTGCTGTTTAATCAGCTTCTTGATATGCCACACCTGTCAGGTGGATGGATTATCTTGACGAAGGATAAAATGCTCACTAACAGTGATGTAAACAAATCTATTCGCAAAATTTGAGAGATATAAGCTTTTTGTGCGTATGGAAAATTCCTTGGATCGTTTATTTCAGCTCATGAAACATGGGACCAGCACTTTACATGTTGCGTTTATATTTTTGTTCAGTATATTTAGCAATCTTGGGGGTAAAAGTTGTTCAGGCCAGGGTCCTGTTGGTTCCAGACTTGGTGCATCGCTACCGCTTGCCATACGGTAGCAGAGAGAACCATATGACAAATATAATTTTCACTGCACTTTATAGCCTAGAGTATAATTTTACTCAACTGTACTCACTAATGCAATTTATTCATTGGATTGTGGTGTTGTAGGGTAGTCTAGGTAGGATCATTTTATGGTCCCTAAACAAGATCAATAGGGGAGCTTTTTGAGCTGCGTGTCTTCACTGTTCTTTTATGCGCAATGAAGCACCTGGCCTATGCTGCCTATCCGCAATTCCTCTACCTTGTGTATTTATATAGAAAATTGGTTCAGATTTGAATGATTTTACAGAGCCTTCGGAAAGTATTCAGACCCCTTGACTTTGTCCACATTTTGTTACGTTACAGCCTTATTCAAAAATGGATTAAATAAAATAAAATCCTCAGCACTCTACACACAATACCCAATAATGACAAAGCGAAAACAGGTTTTCTATATTTTTTGCAAATGTATTAAAAAAATTAAAAACAGAAATACCTTATTTACTTAAGTATTCAGACCCTTTGCTATGAGACTCAAAATTGAGTTCAGGTGCATGCTGTTTCCATTGATCATCCTTGAGATGTTTCTACAACTTGATTGGAGTCCACCTGTGGTAAATTCAATTGATTGGACATGATTTGGAAAGGCACACAAATCAAATCAAATGTTATTTGTCACATACACATGTTTAGCAGATGTTATTGCGGGTGTAGCAAAATGCTTGTGTTTCTAGCTCCAACAGTGCAGTATATCTAACAATTCACAACAATACACACAACACACAAAACCTAAAAGTAAAAAAAATTGAATTAAGGAATATATAAATATTAGAAATATTAGGATAAGCAATGTCGGAGTGGCATAGACTAAAATACAGTACAATATAATACAGTATATACATATGAGATGAGTAAAGCAAAAATATTTAAACATTATCAGAGTGACTAGTGTTCCATTATTAAAGTGGCCACACCTGTCTATATAAGGTCCCACAGTTGACAGCGCATGTTAGAGCAAAAACCAAGCCATGAAGTCGAAGGAATTGTCCGTAGAGCTCCGAGACAGGATTGTGTCGAGGCACAGATCTGGGGAAGGGTACCAAAACATTTCTGCAGCATTGACGGTCCCCAAGAACACAGTGGCCTCCATCATTCTTAAATGGAAGAAGTTTGGAACCACCAAGACTCTTCCTAGAGCTGGCCAACCCGGCCAAACTGAGCAATCGGGGGAGAAGGGTCTTGGTCAGGTAGGTGACCAAGAACCTGATGGTCACTCTGACAGAGCTCTAGAGTTCCTCTGTGGAGATGGGAGAACCTTCCAGAAGGACAACCATCTCTGCGGCACTCCACCAATCAGGCCTTTATGGTAGTGACCAGACAGAAGCCACTCGTCAGTAAAAGGCACATGACAGCCCACTTGGAGTTTCCCAAAATGCACCTAAAGACTCTCAAACCATGACAAACAAGATTCTCTAGACTGATGAAACCAAGATTGAACTCTTTGGCCTGAATGCCAAGCGTCACGTCTGGAGGAAACCTGGCACCATCCCTACGGTGAAGCATGGTGGTGGCAGCATCATGCTGTGGGGATGTTTTTCAGCGGCTGGGACTGGGAGACTAGTCAAGATCGAGGCAAAGATGAACGGAGCAAAGTACAGGGAGATCCTTGATGAAAACCTGCTCCAGAGCGCTCAGAACCTCAGACTGGGGCGAATGTTCACCTTCCAACAGGACAACAACCCTAAGCACACAGCCAAGACAACGCAGGAGTGGCTTCGGGACAAGTCTCTGAATGTCCTTGAGTGTCCCAGCCAGAGCCCGGACTTGAACCCGAAAATAGCTGTGCAGCAATGCTCCCAATCCAACCTGACAGAACAGAATGGGAGAAACTCCCCAAATGCAGGTGTGCCAAGCTTGTAGCGTCATACCCAAGAAGACCCGAGGCTGTAATCGCTGCCAAAGGTGCTTCAACAAAGTACTGAGTAAAGGGTCTGAATACTTATGAAAATGTGATATTTCCATTTTTTTATTTTTAATAAATTAGCAATCATTTCTTGATGAGGAAAAATAGCAATTTAATCAATTTCAGAATAAGGCTGTAACGTAACAAAATGTGGGAAAAGTCTAGGGGTCTGAATACTTTCCGAAGGCACTGTATGTGTGGTATGATTGCTAGTTAATAATAATAAGCCATTTAGCAGACGCTTTTATCCAAAGCGACTTACAGTCGTGCGTGCATAAATTTTTTTTTTGTGTGTATTGCAGATCTGGACCAACGATCCACCTACCACTATTGTCACTATGGTTAGAGGGCAGGATAGACAGTTGACTGGTCGACCATATTGACCTGTCATATAGTAAGCGCGTGGAAAAGCGTAGTGATTAAGGGAAGTATCAAAACACCTTGATAGGGGAGGCGCATGCAAGCAGATGAGGAAATGTTTCTATATGGAAGACATTAAATAATAATACCTGAAAAATGGTTAATGTGTATCAGGGAAAAAGTGCACTACCCTCCCAAAAGCAAAAAAAAAGTTAGACAACCGTCCCCTATTTTGGACCAGCCCCCCGACCCCAGTACATTTCAAACTGTCCCTAATCTCAAGTTAGAACTTGGCCTTGATGTGTTTATTGACGAGGATTTCGTGTGAGTTCATGTGAGGACACAAGCTTCAACGGGTATCAAAGGTCCTTTCACAGAGAGGAAAATGATGTGGCACCCACACACACTGAAACACATCCACGTACTCTGGATCAGTTGTGTCAGCTATCCACACACAGAGGCCACACTTACGAAGCTGAGGAGAGAAACCTTAGTTCTCCCACCCTGTAATCAGAGAGAAAACAACAGGGAGCTCTAGAATAACAGGAAATAAGACCCGAACCAAGAGGGAGAGGAAAAGTGAGAGTATCTGTGTGTGTGTAACCAGAACCGGCTCAAAAACAAACAAGATAACTTAACCGGCTCAAATTGTAGAGCATGGCAAATGTCCAGAGTGAAGTTTCGACACAACTTTTTGCTACTCACATGGACGCCAACGTTGCTCTTCTCTAAGCACCTGTTCACACTTCTGTTTGCTTTACACTGCAAGGTGCAATTCAGCAACTGGACAAATATCAAATACAGTACCTCATGAAGAGACGCTTTGTAAGCTTCATTCATACACAATACACACACTCAGCTATGTGTGTCTCTCCGTTCTGGGTAAAGCGTGTATGTGTGTCAGTTCTGGGTGAGACTGGCTGATCGGAGTGTCGGTTTGGTGTGTGGTTTTAAGGGTGTGCCTCACCCCACAACCCATTCCTTTACTACTGAATACCTAGCTCTAGTCACCCCACCATGGGGACGTGTGTTTGTGTGAGCCCAGCATTCTTTCCTGGACCATATCTTCCATCTCTGAAGAACTCATCCACTCCCTCCATTACGCGTCCCTCCCTCAGTAGCACGGCTGTATATCAGTCTACGACTGCGGCTCCCGCTGGTATGCACTCTGTACTAAATCACCGTCTAAATCATAGTCGTCCACTGACACCGTATTATTTTCTATACGTTAGACGTGTTAGAGATTATCGTCATGATTTATGCACCTCCCCACCCCTACTCCACACACAAGGCCTGAATGAAGTCTAGAGTTCAATTATCTTTTCATCGTATATGGTGTATACAATTCACAATGGTTTATCAGCAGTCATACAATAACCAAACACACATAGAGGGGACTGGGTTTGTTTGAGCGGATATTCATTCTAATCTGTTCAAAGCTGGAGGCTATATTTAAAACCTCCCAACCCAGGAAGTACAAGGAAAAAGAGGGAGAGGACAAAGAAGAGGGGGAGGGGTGAAGGATTTAGTAGAAATATTATGCAACACCTCTTCAGATCTCATGTGTTTAACAAGCAGTAAGCACACTCAGTCTGTACAATACCTCGGGCCATATGACCGACGGTATGCCCAAAAAACGGAGATGAATATTTGCTTTGTTGTGTCTGTTTACATAAACAAATAATGCAGTAATTTCAGTCATGTTGCCTCGTGGATTTACAAAGGCACACAAAATGGACGGGGAGAAACTCGTTTTTAGCGCAGACTCTAGATCTCGAAGAGAAGCAGCAGAATAGATGTAAATGAATTCTTGTTTTGTCTTCAAAGCTTGTTTTCTGGTACCACGCCACCGTGACCCCAGTTTCCCAGAAGAGCATCTGCCTTCCCAGTAAAACTCTGTGTGTGCATCAATGCTACAGTGTCTCTTAAATACTCACTCCCTCACATATACATACATACTGTACATACACACACTTTCTCTTTCACACAGATACACACACGCATTTGCACCCACTTGACCTCCAACACACCCACTCGCATTCACATAAAACGCTCATAAAAAGAGAACAGTACAGACCGAAACACACCTGCACTACCTCTCATACATGCAGACATACACACATCGCTGTCTTGTTGATTAACCCAGGCCAGGAGAGGGTGTCTCCTTACGGTGCTGAAGGAGGCCAGCGATCACGGGAGGAATTTCAGTGGGATTACCTAGCGACCGCTTCCCAGAATGCCTCAGTCAGCGCCTGGAAACGGCTTTCCCAGAAGCCTGATTAGAGGAAAGTGGCAAAGTGCCAGCCAGCCAGAATCCATCCACAGGCCGCGCTTCAGCTAGGACATACACACACAATAATTAAATCACACACTCTGAGAGACACACATATTAAATCATACATGATTCCACGTATTTTCAACCACCCACACACACACAAATACACTCATACATTTGCATCATTTACGTATACACACATCACAATCACACACATACCCTAACCTCACAGAGACAGACAGACAGTCGGTGACAATCCTCAGTCCAATCCTGTCTCTCTCTGTGCCTTGTGGGGTTCAATGATAGGGTACACCATGACACTAAACACTAATAAGAGTATTTATTATGAAGAATCCCTATCCCCTGGGTAAGAGTATTGGTAGTCTAGTGTGTACACAGAAACACAGTCAAGCGCATTAGCCAGGTATGTTTACATGTGATGTGCGTTAGTTGCGATGGTGATGCCAAATGCATACTTTAACTGAACCTATAGCGTAATCACATGTACTGTTGCCATATAATGATTCCCGGTAGGCACACTGCACCTACTTTTTTCACAGGCATGGATGACCAAATGTGATATCTTGTGCATGACGCCTCTGATGATGCCAGACCCATATCAAGTAGTGTATTTAAATGTACCTAGGCTAATTCCCTGTAGATGAGTGGCTAGCCTGAACTAGGTTAGATGGACCCGGGCCATGTTGAGGTACCTGATACCATAAGGCTTTCCCTATGCAGTATGTGGCAGTGGATTTCACTGAGATGGGACAGAGATTACCCTCCCTCCTTTTCCCCCTGCCCTCTCTTTCTCCTCCCTTTTAGAGATAAACAATATATTAATGCTGGATGTGAGTTTGGCCAGTCATGAATCGGTTCATACTGTGTTCTCTTTCCTGTCGCCCTGTCTCTCCCTTCCCTCATGTTCTCTCTCTCTTCCTAATCACTTTCATATCCTCTGTCTCCTTCCCACTTTCCCTCCACTTCATGTGTCCTGGTTTTGGCATTCACCAACCCCATTGTTCTTCCAAACCTTTCCCTTCTTTCTCTCTCTTTCCTTCTGTTCTTTGTGTACAAGGCAGACTCAAGCATGCCTTCTTCCCACTCCTTCCTTTCTCTCCCTGTTCAGAGGATCGCGGGCTCTGAAGGATCTAAGCCTATGAGGTGAGATTTATTGAGATTTAAATTGGACGTCAGTAAAAACCTGTTTGTTGGCTTCCAGACAAGCTCTCGCTTTAATTGGTGCGTCTGTCGGCTCCTGGCCTGATTCCCTGACCCCGAGGGAAAAGGGAAAAGAGAGAGGGGGATGAATAGAGGGAGGAAGAGAAAAGTGGCTGTGTGTTAGACACGGTTGGCTCAGCGTGCAATTACGTCCTCCTCTGTTTAAATCCCAACGGTATGTTTTCTCCGAATTAGTCAGCTTTCCAACTCACGTTTTATTATCCTGATAGGTTTCAGGGAAGAGTTCCTTCTGTATCTGGAAAAGACTCAGATTAACTACTATCAGATTAGTGATCCAGCTGAATGAGTTCGGTTGATTGTGCAGTACAGACGACTCCTGATAAGTGTGCTTGCCTTCGGATAAATACAAACTCAGTTTTACAGTCCCAATTCAATTACATTCTTTTTTTATTTTCTCTTAAAATGTTCTCCTGGAATCTGCATGGCCCAGTTAAGTCTGTGCGACCACAACAGTCCCAAGAATGTGTATTAGTATCTATGAATTTGTTTAGGCTACACCCAAACACACCCTATCTTCACAGAGCGTGACAGATGGTGACAATCCTCAGTCCAATCCTCTGGTTCTCCCATGTGAGTGGGGGTCGATGATAGGGTACGCCATGATACTAAACACTAATAAGAGTATTATAAAGAGGGCCTCCCGAGTGGCGCAGCGGTCTAAGGCACTAGAGGCATCACTACAGACCCGGGTTTGATCCCGGGCGGTATCACAACTGGCCGTGATTGGGAGTCCCATAGGGCAGCGCACAATTGGCCCAGCGTCGTCCGGGTTAGGGGAGGGTTTGGCCAGGGGGGGCTTTACTTGGCTCATTGCGCTCTAGCGACTCCTTGTGGTGGACCGGGCGCCTGCAGGCTGACCTCGGTCATGAGGTGAACAGTTTTTCCTCAGACATATTGGTGCGGCTGGCTTCCAGGTTAAGCGGGCGGGTGTTAAGAAGTGCAGTTTGGCGGGTCATGTTTCGGAGGACGCGTGACTCGACCTTCGCCTCTCGAGCACGTTGGGGAGTTGCAGTGATGAGACAAGATCAAAAAAGGGGGCAAAAAAATATATAATATATTGTATTATAAAGAATCCCTATCCCCTGGGTAAGAGTATTAGTAGTCTAGTGTGTATGCTATACATTGCACTTAGCATAGGCTACGAAAACACAGGCAAGCACATTAGCCAGGTATTAGTAGTATCTATTTCTTCTTAATTGTATGTTGTGTCATGCCTGTGTTTTCTGATTGAAATAGGAAAGGGGTGAATTATACAAGAAGAGAATATTCCATATAGTGCCATAGCGTGAGGAAGAAGGGAATCTCTTAGTGAGCTCTTAAACTTGACAACACACACCACAGGGAGAACCACGTCTCAGAGAGCACTGTTTTACACTCCCACATTTCCACCTCGCATGAACTAACACACACACACACACACATTGACCGACGGGCTCATATGCATAATTGATCCTGCATTCTCTCACACAGCATACAGTACTGTACATAAATAACATCCTCACACACACTCAGACAAGAACGATCACACACACAAATCCCAAACTTATGCAAAGGTGACAAATGCATGAGACCACACACCAACATCCACAAACACACAACATACACACACACTCATTTATAGATTTTGTAACTGGAGGAGATCCATTGTTGATGCTGTGTGTCAGTGGGTCACACAGCTCAGAATTTATAGAAACCCTAACCTCAGAGCATCTGAAGAAGGTCAATTTTGAGGCAGTGCACTTACAGCAGGGGAGAAGGTGTGTGTGTGTGTGTGTGTGTGTGTGTGTGTGTGTGTGTGTGTGAAATACGGCAGCAGAGAAGCAAGAAAAGGAAGAGAAATAATTGACCAGTAGCCCTTATTCTCAGAAGCAGCATAGGCCTACCCCAGCCTGCCTCAGCCCCATGGGCAAATTACAGGTATTATGTGGAGTTATTGGAAGCAGCTGTCTCTAAGCAGAGGGATTTCTCCACTGGGTCAGGGTGAGAGTTGTCTTCTCGCTCTCTCTCTTAGGAGGAGGCTGGACCCATGCTGCCCTGGCTGCCAACGGACCTCCTTCCCCCGGCTGAGTTCCCTGAACTGGGAACGCCATATGGAAATCTGGAGCTACTGGGGGATTGTAAGTGGCCCACTGATGAATCCATACCTCACTGGCCTTTCTGTGAGGTGACCCGCAGGATTAGTCCTGTGGAATATGTAATTATGACATAACCACCGCCACATAACGTCTCAGTCAGGAGCGCTGATTGGATGCCTAATGAGCTGTCTTAGGCCCAGACATTGGTTGGAATCCATTGATTGAGTTTCACAATAGCTTACAATTCCCATTACAGTGCAATGCTGTTCCTGTATTACGTTCGTTTCGTCACAGAAAGTAACACTTTATAAGGTGGGCTATAACTACTGTTAAGTGCCTTGAAATGTGTAGTCTGCCCTGGCTATGAAATAGGCCATTAGGACTGGAAGGAACCTGCATCATCTGAGATCAATTTCAAAGTGTCCTTTGTGATTCACTCATTCAGGCCCTGGTTTGTGCTGGAAATACATGTAGCCTACAAAGGGAATAGTGGATAAGAGTTTCATTTGAAAAAAAATTGGCTAATGTTGCAGACCTAATGTTATCTCTCTCACATATAAGGCCTATCATCACAGTTAAACAGGTGATTAATTAGGATCTCAATGTAAGCCTATGTATATTATAATAACGTTTTTTATGGTAAACTGGGAGAGTAGGCTACATCTGTCACATGGGTGAACAGATCTTTAGGCCAAGGCCTGTGTGTGTGTGCGTGTGTGTGTGTGTGTGTGTGTGTGTGTGTGTGTGTGTGTGTGTGTGTGTGTGTGTGTGTGTGTGTGTGTGTGTGTGTGTCTAGCCTAACCTGGACAGCTACTCTAATCGATGTTCCATTTCAGACACTGTGATGGTCGACAACTTCCTAGAACAGCACTAGAATGAAAAAAACATTTGAAAACTCCTTGGAATCTCAGAACGAGGCAATCGTTCCCGTATTGATCTTTCCACAAAGGGAGAGTCCCAGGATGTGGTCATTACTGTTGCCGTGGTGACTGCATCACTCCATGGCTGGGTGGATAGGTATTGGAAATTACAAAAGTGTGGGGGGGTGGTTGTGAGGGCTGGTGGATAGCCAGACTGGCTTTGGGTTGCAGCTGTATGGGTACCGAGCTGTACTGTGCTGGCCTAGTTAAACATCCACCATAGTTGCTGGAACAGTGCAGGAAAGGTCATTGTGAAAAGAAACTCTCTGAGCCAGCATGGTACGGTTCAGGTCTTTATGATAGTGTGAAAAGGGTCCTAGTAGAGTACAGATTCAAGGCCATATGAAATCACACAGCCGAAGACAAGTGTGATGTATCATGAAGGCTGCCTTACTGTAAACTCTGAACAGTTTACTGCGTGGGAAACAGCCCATTAAGGATTCCTTTCTCACAAAGGCACATTTATCATCTAATGTTATGGAGCCTCCCTAAGAAGCCTACTGGTCATGTGTGTGTCGTTTCATTCCTATGATTGGCTGAGCTGTTGTCTAAACAGTACACAGGATGTGATATCACTTGATTGGTATCAGGTGAATGTTAACTTGGCCGTTAATGACATCTGAGCTGCGGCTTAGAATATATATATATAAGAGCACTTCCTCCCAGCTGCCCACTGCACTGAGGCTAGGAAACACTATCACCACCGATAAATCTACAATAATCGAGAATTTCAACAAGCATTTTGCTACAGCTGGCCATGCTTTCCATCTGGCTACCACTAACCCGGCCACCAACTCTGCACCCTCTGCTGCAACTTGCCCATGCCCCCCCCCCCGCTTCTCCTTCACACAAATTCAGACAGCTGATGTTTTGAAAGCGCTGCAAAATCTGGACCCCTACAAATCAGCTGGGCTAGACAATCTGGACCCTTTCTTTCTAAAACTAGCCGCCGAAATTGTCGCAACCCCTATTACTAGTCTGTTCAACCTCTCTTTCATAACGTCTGAGATCCCCAGAGATTGGAAAGCTGCCGCGGTCATCCCCCTCTTCAAAGGGGGTGACACTCTAGATCCAAACTGCTACAGACCTATATCCATCCTGCCCTGCCTTTCGAAAGTATTTGAAAGCCAAGTTAACAAACAGATCACCGACCATTTCGAATACCACCGTACCTTCTCCGCTATGCAATCCGGTTTCCGAGCTGGTCACGGGTGCACTTCAGCCACGCTCAAGGTCCTAAACGATATTATAACCGCGATTGATAATAGACAGTACTGTGCAGCCGTCTTCATCGACCTGGCCAAGGCTTTCGACTCTGTCAACCACCGCATTCTTATTGGCAGACTAAATAGCCTTGGTTTCTCAAATGACTGCCTCGCCTGGTTCACCAACTACTTCTCAGATAGAGTTCAGTGTGTCAAATCGGAGGGCCTGTTGTCTGGACCTATGGCAGTCTCTATGGGGGTGCCACAGGGTTCAATTCTTGGGCCGACACTTTTCTCCGTGTATATCAATGATGTCGCTCTTGCTGCTGGTGACTCTCAGATCCACCTCTATGCAGACGACACCATTTTGTATACATCTGGCCCTTCATTGGACACTGTGTTAACAAACCTCCAAACGAGCTTCAATGCCATACAACAATCCTTCAGTAGCCTCCAACTGCTCTTAAACACTAGTAAAACTAAATGCATGCTTTTCAATCGAACGCTGCTGGCACCCGCCCACCCGACTAGAATCACCACTCTCGACGGGTCTGACCTAGAGTATGTGGACAACTACAAATACCTAGGTGTCTGGTTAGACTGTAAACTCAACTTCCAGACTCACATAAAGAATCTCCAATCCAAAGTTAAATCTAGAATCTGCTTCCTATTTCGCAACAAAGCCTCCTTCACTCATGCTGCCAAACATGCCCTCGTAAAACTGACTATCCTACCGATCCTTGACTTCGGCGATGTCATTTACAAAATAGCCTCCAACACTCTACTCAGCAAATTGGATGTAGTCTATCACAGTGCCATCCGTTTTGTCTCCAAAGCCCCATACACTACCCACCACTGTGACCTGTACGCTCTTGTTGGCTGGTCCTCACTACATGTTCGTCGTCAAACCCATTGGCTCCAGGCCATCTATAAATCACTGCTAGGCAAATCCCCGCCTTATCTTAGCTCATTGGTCACCATAGCAGCACCCACCCGTAGTCTGCGCTCCAGCAGGTATATCTCACTGGTCATTCCCAAAGCCAACACCTCCTTTGGCCGCCATTCCTTCCAGTTCTCTGCTGCCAATGACTGGAACGAATTGCAAAAATCTCTGAAGCTGGAGACTCTTATCTCCCTCAATAACTTTAAGCATCAGTTGTCAGAGCACCTTACCGATCACTGCACCTGTACACAGCCCATCTGAAATTAGCCCACCCAACTACCTCATCCCTATATTGTTATTTATTTTGCTCTTTTGCACCCCAGTATCTCTATTTGCACATAATCTCTTGCACATCTAGCATTCCAGTGTTAATACTATTGTAATTATTCTGCACTATAGCCTATTTATTGCCTTACCTCCATAACTTGCTACATTTGCACACACTGTATATATATTTTCTGTTGTATTTTTGACTTTATGTTTTTTACCCCATATGTAACTCTGTGTTGTTTTTATTGCACTGCTTTGCTTTATCTTGGCCAGGTCGCAGTTGTAAATGAGAACCTGTTCTCAACTGGCTTACCTGGTTAAATAAAGGTGAAATAAAAATAAATAAAAAAATACAAATACAAATGTCCAAGTGCTTTGATCACTTGGACATGCCCCTAGGGACTTCACATACTGTAGGGGTAAGGGGCAAAGATATGCTTTATTGTCCATTAACTTGCAGAGAACAGAAATGTGCCTTTATACTCAACCAAACCCCCCGACACACACACACCCTGAGGGGCTTAAGCAATGGGTCAGCTGCAGTGCAGCGCCCCTAGAGCAATTGTAGGTGGTTAAGTCCCTTGCTCAAGGGCACAATGGCAAGGATGATGTCAGCAACCCTCCTGTTGCCGGCTCACTCTAAGCCAGATTTTCCCGTCGGAGCTGGGATTCGCACCGGCAACCCTCCTGTTGCTGGCCCGCTTCTCTAAACGCTAAGCTACCTGCAACCCCTAGGGTCCATTTGGAATGGGGCATCAGTTGGCTATTTGTGGAGTCCCTATAGGACCTTGTGAGTGTTAGATTACAGTGAGCTATAATGACCCAAAATCGAGAGCTGAGAAAGATGCCTTTTTTAAATGTTTATTATTAGGATCCCATTAGATATAGCCAAAGCAGCAGCTACTCTACCTGGTGTCCACACAAAACATAAAACACCACATAATACAGAACATTAATAGACAATCACAACTGAAGGACAGAACTACATAAAAGGGCATAATACATAACATTATTAATAGACAGATACAGAACTACATAAATGAACATTTTAAAATGCAATGGGCCCATTCTCAACTTTAAAGGCATCCTTCAGTGATTTTGTTTGACTTTTCCTGTTGAAAAGCGATAAATACAGTGAAGTACACACACTAAAGGGTAAAAAAGTTTTTTTTAGACACAACTGCAAACTTCAAGGAGTAGGGCATTCAAGGAGTTGGTGTGATGGTGACTTTGTGATGTCATCGGCCTCCACACTTGCTTGATGAACAAAAGAGGAACAAAAGAGCTCCTTCTGAGCTTTGGTGCAGAATGTTTACTGCTATGGTCATTCATTGTATCGAATAGATGGAAAGGAAATCCCAGAAGATTGAATTGGTAGTAGGAACAGCAGAGAAGTGTTTGTGTGTCAGAGATTTTAGGGCAGAACAACTACAGGGGGTTTTGAGAGAAGGGGTTCCAGCTTCCCATGCCGATGGCCTGGTGTATGATCTGTTGGGGCCGAAGTAGTGGGAAGGGGTGTTGAGGATAGTGTTGTGTGTGTGTGTGTGTGTGTGTGTGTGTGTGTGTGTGTGTGTGTGTGTGTGTGTGTGTTATATATATATATATATATATATATATATATATATATATATATATATATATATATATATATATATATATATATATGGTTAGATTATGGTGACATTTTCTTTTTCCCCATTTCCCTTTTCCCTTTTTTTGTGAACAAATGTGCAACGCACTTTCCGAACTGTGAAAAGCAGCAATACAGCAATAAAGCATCTAGTCTGCCAGAAAACCACAGGAAGACGAAGAAGAAGCTGGAGACTGGAGAAGCACTTTAAGTCCTGGTTTAACATGAGGAAGATAGAAGTACCATATCCTTACAGAGGCCACTTGCGTTTGGGATCTATTATTACTGGTATTAGACCGCCATCTTCTGGTCCAAAGTTAAAAACCTTTACAGAGGTTTCTGCTGCAGTATACACAGCAGGGACAGTTGAATGTGTGTGAGTGTACACGTTTCGAAAAGTATCATCATAGTGCAAGATTTCACTTTTTGTTACATGTATTGTGTGTGTTGATTTGATTGATTGATTGATTGATTGATTGATTGATTGATTGATTGATTGATTGATTGATTGATTGATTGGTAGGCCTGTTTAAAACTAGAACCACAAACAATATAATATTTTTCTTAGGTGGTTGTTACCTATCAATGTTTCATTAAATCTTAATTCAACACCTGGTATGTGAGTAGATTGTGGTGTACCTCATGCCAGTCTTTAGGCTAGTAATTTGTCTAGTACATTCTAGTGATAGCGTAGTAGGCCTAACGCAATATTTTCACCACCAGGAGGCAGCAAATGACTTAACAAGAGCCACCATGGAGTATCAAAAGACGTCAGAGGCATGCACTGTCTTAAGTATTTAATAGTTAAATCTAAGTATTTATTTCAATTTCAATAAAGCCTATGTGATAATGCCACTGGCGTTAGAATAGGCAATGTAAGCATTACCACAAATGCACGTTTAGAGACCTTTTGGAAACGTTCAAATTACGATGTAACTGATACATCCCTCTGCTGAGATTGAAAGGTAGGGAACTAGCGTTAATATTGATATCTCAGTAGAGAGTTAAACAAGGAAGTTTGCAATGCACTTTCCGAACTGTGAAAGGCAGCAATACAGCAACAAAGGATCTAGTCAGACGGAAAACCACAGGAAGAAGAAGCTGGAGACTGGAGTAGCACTTTAAATCCTGGTTTAACATGAGGAAGATAGAAGTACCAGAGCCTCACAGAGGCCACTTGCGTTTGGGATCTATTATTACTGGTATTAGACCGCCATCTTCTGGTCCAAAGTTAAAAACCTTTACAGAGGTTTCTTCTGCAGTATACACAGCGGGGACAGTTGAATATGTGAGTGTCCACATTTCAAAAAGTATCGTCATAGTGCAAGATTTCACTTTTTGTTGCATGTATTGTGTGTTGACTGATTAATCGGTAGGCCTGTTTAAAACTAGAACCACAAAAATTATAATACTTTTCTTAGGTGATTGTCACCTATCAAATTTGAACTAAATCTTAATTCAACACCTGGTATGTGAGTAGATTGTGGTGTACCTCATTTGTCTAGTGCATTCTAGTGATAGCGTAGTAGGCCTAACGCAATATTTTCACCACCAGGAGGAAGCAAATGACTTATCTCAGTAGAGATTTAAACAGGGAAGTCTGAGCTTCAGAGCATAATTGCCAGAGAGGAACTCAAGTTAACCCTAGTTGCAGCATCCATCCAGCTTTTACGCAAACCTCCTGTTGAACTTCGGCACAGTACGACAGTGGCATCAGAGGCGCAGAAGGGTTTACACCATGTACCCCTCTCAGGCTTGACTGACTACATGACATACGAGATGAGGGCTGTTTTCTGGGGGGTTCTCCTCGCCTGTGTGGAATGGGGTCGTGGCCAGGAGACTCAGACATTTGATGGAGACGTCCGCGACTTTGCCATTGGTGACAGCTCGGTATACGTCGTTACCGATGACCGACTCTACCAGTTGAACCATGATTTTACCAAAGTTACAAAGAGGGATAATCCTAAACAAGAAGTACCTCCTGATGAAACGTATCCATTTAAGGTAAACATTTTACTGCCATTCATCAAAAACAAGACCTTGATCACCTGTGGGACCGCAAAATGCGGCTACTGTGAAATACTCGATCTCAACGAAATCTCAAAATCTGTGCATTCCGAGGATATTGAAGTGGGTTCATTGGACCCTGGAGATTCAACCATTGCTTTTATTGTTGATGTCGGGGAGAACTCCTACATTATGGCTGGAAGGTTGCAGAGTCGTGTGCATAAAGCGTGTCCCAATTCTGATCGGTCGCTTGTCCTACGGAATACACTGGATAGTCAGAAAGGGGGAATCTTTTCTGATTCAGATGATAATGAGAATCCATATATTTACACCAGACACAAAGAGAACATTCAGTTTGTGGACGGCTTTCAGAGTAATTCACACATCTACGTGTTCTCGAACGTTCCCAAAGAGCCTCAAGTTCGACTTATTTGGTTCAAGAGCGAGAACAATAAAGCAACCACTTTGAAGTCCCTCGAAGGTACGACACTCAAATGCTGTGGAAACATGGAACGCCGGCGGCTCCTGTCTTCCTCTGTGATTCCAGGTTCTGGTGGGCCCAATGGGCAGGTGCTCTGGGCAGGTGTGTTCACGGCAGGTAACACAAGCGACCCCATCAACACCATGCTGGCCATCTATGACATCAGCCCCTCAGCAGGGCGTCAACTCGAATACAAAGACCCAGACTTCTGCTATCAAGTCTGTGGAGAGGTTGGTGAGATGATGATGATGATGATGATGATGATTTTATATATGGTTTATAACCAACACCATAGCAAAGACACTATCAATATTGTTACCCTAATTTCTTAGCGGAACACCAAGCAGCCAGTGGCGGAGCTGCCAGTGGCGGAGCTGCCAGTGGCGGAGCTGTTTAAATACAGCTCCATGACATCAGTGTTGGCAGTGAGACACAACTCCTGGCTGGTGTTCTTCATCGGGACAGGAGACGGACAACTCATCAAGGTCTGTGGAACACATTTATTAGAACTCTTAAAACATACACACACACACACACACACACACACACACACACACTGGCCTCGTAACACCCCTCTCATGTCATTATTTCTCCCTTGAACACACAGATACCCATACAACAGAATTACAGCATTTTCTACCAAACGTGGCTCACATGAGGGAATTTGAGGTCTAAATTAGCCTGGAGAAACCCCACAGTAACTTTACTAGGCACAATAGTCTCCTTCATGCAGTGTTGTCCCTGGAAAGCTCTAATAATCCTAGCAGCAAATCCCCTGTATATTTCTTACGGTAATATCACATCCATGCAGTACATACTCACAACCAGACAGGGGATTGGTCACCACAGCACATCAATGATTATTAGTGTATCATGTATCATCATCATCATCAAATTAATACTCTTGTTGACAGAGAAATGTGTGTATTGTGGTTTGTTAGTGGGGTATGTCACCTCTACAGAGAGATGTGCATTATTAATGTGTTACTTTTTGTCCCGTGTCAGCTTGCTGTAGACAAGGCCTACAAACCTGCCTGTCCCAGAGTGCTCTACAAGTCAGATGACGACCGCAGTGTGTTAACAAGTACAAATAACCTTGTACTTGTTAACTGTACCATCATCATTCTTTTTATATTTGAATCCGTCAATAGGCCCACTTTGCTCACCTTGCTCCATCTCGCCTCTAGCTCCCAACCACTTTCCTGACCTGAATAATTTGTCACACTGCGCATGCGTGAAATGCGTTAAAAAAATTGACGTAATTAACAGCAAACAACTAATTAACGTCGTTAACGCGCTATTTTTGACAGCCCTAATATATATATATACTGCTCAAAAATTAAGGGAACACTTAAACAACACAATGTAACTCCAAGTCAATCACATTTCTGTGAAATCAAACTGTCCACTTAGGAAGCAACACTGATTGACAATAAATGTCACATGCTGTTGTGCAAATGGAATAGACAACAGGTGGAAATTATAGGCAATTAGCAAGACACCCCCCAATAAAGGACTGGTTTTGCAGGTGGTGACCACAGACCACTTCTCAGTTCCTATGCTTCCTGGCTGATGTTTTGGTCACTTTTGAATGCTGGCGGTGCTTTCACTCTAGTGGTAGCATGAGACGGAGTCTACAACACACACAAGTGGCTCAGGTAGTGCAGCTCATCCAGGATGGCACATCAATGCGAGCTGTGGCAAGAAGGTTTGCTGTGTCTGTCAGCGTAGTGTCCAGAGCATGGAGGCGCTACCAGGAGACAGGCCAGTACATCAGGAGACGTGGAGGAGGCCGTAGGAGGGCAACAACCCAGCAGCAGGACTGCTACCTCCACCTTTGTGCAAGGAGGAGCAGGAGGAGCACTGCCAGAGCCCTGCAAAATGACCTCCAGCAGGCCACAAATGTGCATGTGTCTGCTCAAACGGTCAGAAACAGACTCCATGAGGGTGGTATGAGGGCCCGATGTCCACAGGTGGGGGTTGTGCTTACAACAAAACACCGTGCAGGACGTTTGGCATTTACCGAGATGAGATCCTCAGACCCCTTGTGAGACCATATGCTGGTGCGGTTGGCCCTGGGTTCCTCCTAATGCAAGACAATGCTAGACCTCATGTGGCTGGAGTGTGTCAGCAGTTCCTGCAAGAGGAAGGCATTGATGCTATGGACTGGCCCGCCCGTTCCCCAGACCTGAATCCAATTGAGCAAATCTGGGACATCATGTCTCGCTCCATCCACCAACGCCACGTTGCACCACAGACTGTCCAGGAGTTGGCGGATGCTTTAGTCCAAGTCTGGGAGGAGATCCCTCAGGAGACCATCCGCCACCTCATCAGGAGCATGCCCAGGCGTTGTAGGGAGGTCATACAGGCACGTGGAAGCCACACACACTACTGAGCCTCATTTTGACTTGTTTTAAGGACATTACATCAAAGTTGGATCAGCCTGTAGTGTAGTTTTCCACTTTAATTTTGAGGGTCACTCCAAATCCAGACCTCCATGGGTTGATAAATTTGATTTCCATTGATAATTTTTGTGTGATTTTTGTTGTCAGCACATTCAACTATGTAAAGAAAAAAGTATTTAATAAGATTATTTCATTCATTCAGATCTAGGATGTGTTGTTTTAGTGTTCCCTTTATTTTTTTGAGCAGTGTATATTAGTGTATCATTCCCCCAAGACATGCTAACCTCTCACATTACCATAACAGGGGAGGCTAGCATTTGTTTGGGGCTAAGATATTTGTGCGTCTAACTTTCTCACTCATAATTATTCACTATTCATTCAGGATTATGGTAGCATTCACATTCATGTAGAAGTGTGCTTGATGCGGTCATTGAGTGCTATGAATATGGGAACAAACACTAAACTTTTTACTACTTTAATACACATTTTCCCAATACCTTTGGTCCCCTAAAATGGGGGGGGACTATGTACAGAAAGTGCTGTAATTTCTAAACGGTTCACCCGATATGGATGGAAATACCCTCAAATTAAAACTGACAGTCTGCACTTTAAACTCAGTCATTGTTTGATTTTAAATCCAAACATTTGAAGTATAGAGCAAAAATAAGAAAATGCTTCACTGTCCCAATTACTGAGGGCACTGTATATCCTTAGTTTGTTAGTTTTGTTAATTATTTTCAGTTTATTCCCCCTTTTGCTTGATTTAATGTGCTATTAGGTCTGGAAGGAACCTGCATTATCTGAGGTCAACAGAAGACTGTCCTTTGAGTCTTTGCGAATTTGTTGGCAAGGTGGTTGATCTTACTCCAGCGTAAATCACCTTCTCCATCATTATTTTTGGATCAAAGATGTCTTAAATGTTTTGAAATTGGAGAAAATAAAATGTACTCTACGGTGAACCTCTTGTAAATTCAACAGTTAACTGCCTGCACTTGTTTTGCCTGTAATTTATATTATTGTTTGTATTATCCTGACTTAATATAAGACTGTGCCACTCATATATGTACCTTTTTGTTTTACCATGTCACCATATTATGTTTTTATGTATAAAATAACATGCCTATTCTAAATCAATTGCTGTTTGTATTAAAACTGAAGAAAGTTTCCTTTGTGATTCCCTCATTCAGTTTGTGCTATTTGTATATTCATGTAGCCTACATAATAGTGCATAAGGCTAATTTGAGAAAATAATGTTGCCATCCTTCAATGTGTGAATCAATCAGACCATCTGAACTGTTGTCTAAACATGGTACAAGATGTGAAACTTGTCGACCAGAGTCTGAGTCAGTTGGCATAAGCCTTAAAGCCCAAACTGTACAAATGCCCAATCAAGCACTTTCCCTTACATCCAGGTATTTGTGAATCCCTATAGGACATACCAACTCAGTGGCCTTGTGGTTAGTGTCTGCCCTGAGGTTGGGAGTTTGATCCCCGGCTGAGTCATACCAAAGACACTCATAATTAAAGAGATCGCTTGGGAAGGCCCTGCGATAGACTAGAGTCCTGTCCAGGGGGTGTATGTGTACATCAAGCTGCCTCACGCTACAGAAACAGGAGATCCTGCGTCTATGAGTTGTTCCGGCTCGCCGAAGCCAAGGCTTGTTCAAGGCTACTTACTTATAGGACGTGGAGAGTTGGATCACGTGAGCTCTATGACCCCCAATCTCGCGAAAGCTGAGAGGGATGCCATGGGCCATTCTCAACATTGATTCCTGTATCAAGCGTCGCAGAGTACGAGTGCTGATCATTTCCCCCCCGTCCATGTAGTCTAATTCATTGTGATCCTAAAGACAAAACTGACCCTTAATCGGCACTCCTACGCTGAGTAGCTTGATCCATACGGTCCCAGGTGGTTTAACATGAAGACGAGAGAAGTATGAGGCCAGTACAGAAGAGATAAATACATGTTGCGCTCCTGAAACCCTGAGCAGTCGACGGATAGTTGACTTCAAATTGAACCTGACAGAAGTGAAGAGGAAGAACCTGCGCCGACCGGTGAGGTGAAAGCTTCCGAGCATCACCCCAATGATCAGGAAAATGCCAGAGATGACTCTGGCCCAGTGGGAGTACTCTGCACTGACTCTGTTGCACCGGCTCTATGCACACTTACTGGGCTCTAACCACACACTCGCACTGACGCTCCAACACACACATACACAAAACACACACGCATATTGACGCCACACATACACACTTTCACACTCAGACCCAGTGGCGAGAGCGAGACTAAGAGGAGCCTGTCTGTCCTTCTGAGCTTTGGTGCAGAATGTTTACTGCTATGGTCATTCATTGTACCAAATAGATGGAAAATAAATCCCAGAAGATTGAATTGGTAGTAGCACCAGCAGAGAAGTGTTTGTGTGTCAGAGATTTTAGTGCAGAAGGACTACAGGGGGTTTTGAGAGAAGGGGTTCCAGCTTCCCATGCCGATGGCCTGGTGTATGATCTGTTGGGGCCGAAGTAGTGGGAAGGGGTAGTGGTGTGTGTGTATATGTGTATATGTATATATATATACAGGGTTAGATTATGGTGACATTTCCTTTCCACCTTTTTTTGTGAAAAAATGTGCAATGCACTTTCCGAACTGTGAAAGGCAGCAATACAGCAACAAAGGATCTAGTCAGACGGAAAACCACAGGAAGAAGAAGCTGGAGACTGGAGAAGCACTTTAAATCCTGGTTTAACATGAGGAAGATAGAAGTACCATAGCCTCACAGATGCCACTTGCGTTTGGGATCTATTATTACTGGTATTAGATCGCCATCTTCTGGTCCAAAGTTAAAAACCTTTACAGAGGTTTCGTCTGCAGTATACACAGAGGGGACAGTTGAATATGTGTGTACACGTTTCAAAAAGTATCGTCATAGTGCAAGATTTCACTTTTTGTTGCATGTATTGTGTGTTGATTGATTGATTAATTAATCGGTAGGCCTGTTTAAAACTAGAACCACAAAAAATATAATACTTTTCTTAGGTGATTGTCACCTATCAAATTTGAACTAAATCTTAATTCAACACCTGGTATGTGAGTAGATTGTGGTGTACCTCATTTGTCTAGTACATTCTAGTGATAGCGTAGTAGGCCTAACGCAATATTTTCACCACCAGGAGGAAGCAAATGACTTATCTCAGTAGAGATTTAAACAGGGAAGTCTGAGCTTCAGAGCATAACTGCCAGAGAGGAACTCAAGTTAACCCTAGTTGCAGCATCCATCCAGCTTTTACGCAAACCTCCTGTTGAACTTCGGCACAGTACGACAGTGGCATCAGAGGCGCAGAAGGGTTTACACCATGTACCCCTCTCAGGCTTGACTGACTACATGACATACGAGATGAGGGCTGTTTTCTGGGGGGTTCTCCTCGCCTGTGTGGAATGGGGTCGGGGCCAGGAGACTCAGACATTTGATGGAGACGTCCGCGACTTTGCCATTGGTGACAGCTCGGTATACGTCGTTACCGATGACCGACTCTACCAGTTGAACCATGATTTTACCAAAGTTACAAAGAGGGATAATCCTAACCAAGAAGTACCTCCTGATGAAACGTATCCATTTAAGGTAAACATTTTACTGCCATTCATCAAAAACAAGACCTTGATCACCTGTGGGACCGCAAAATGCGGCTACTGTGAAATACTCGATCTCAACGAAATCTCAAAATCTGTGCATTCCGAGGATATTGAAGTGGGTTCATTGGACCCTGGAGATTCAACCATTGCTTTTATTGTTGATGTCGGGGAGAACTCCTACATTATGGCTGGAAGGTTGCAGAGTCGTGTGCATAAAGCGTGTCCCAATTCTGATCGGTCGCTTGTCCTACGGAATACACTGGATAGTCAGAAAGGGGGAATCTTTTCTGATTCAGATGATAATGAGAATCCATATATTTACACCAGACACAAAGAGAACATTCAGTTTGTGGACGGCTTTCAGAGTAATTCACACATCTACGTGTTCTCGAACGTTCCCAAAGAGCCTCAAGTTCGACTTATTTGGTTCAAGAGCGAGAACAATAAAGCAACCACTTTGAAGTCCCTCGAAGGTACGACACTCAAATGCTGTGGAAACATGGAACGCCGGCGGCTCCTGTCTTCCTCTGTGATTCCAGGTTCTGGTGGGCCCAATGGGCAGGTGCTCTGGGCAGGTGTGTTCACGGCAGGTAACACAAGCGACCCCATCAACACCATGCTGGCCATCTATGACATCAGCCCCTCAGCAGGGCGTCAACTCGAATACAAAGACCCAGACTTCTGCTATCAAGTCTGTGGAGAGGTTGGTGAGATGATGATGATGATTTTATATATGGTTTATAACCAACACCATAGCAAAGACACTATCAATATTGTTACCCTAATTTCTTAGCGGAACACCAAGCAGCCAGTGGCGGAGCTGCCAGTGGCGGAGCTGTTTAAATACAGCTCCATGACATCAGTGTTGGCAGTGAGACACAACTCCTGGCTGGTGTTCTTCATCGGGACAGGAGACGGACAACTCATCAAGGTCTGTGGAACACATTTATTAGAACTCTTAAAACATACACACACACACACACACACACACACACACACACTGGCCTCGTAACACCCCTCTCATGTCATTATTTCTCCCTTGAACACACAGATACCCATACAACAGAATTACAGCATTTTCTACCAAACGTGGCTCACATGAGGGAATTTGAGGTCTAAATTAGCCTGGAGAAACCCCACAGTAACTTTACTAGGCACAATAGTCTCCTTCATGCAGTGTTGTCCCTGGAAAGCTCTAATAATCCTAGCAGCAAATCCCCTGTATATTTCTTACGGTAATATCACATCCATGCAGTACATACTCACAACCAGACAGGGGATTGGTCACCACAGCACATCAATGATTATTAGTGTATCATGTATCATCATCATCATCAAATTAATACTCTTGTTGACAGAGAAATGTGTGTATTGTGGTTTGTTAGTGGGGTATGTCACCTCTACAGAGAGATGTGCATTATTAATGTGTTACTTTTTGTCCCGTGTCAGCTTGCTGTAGACAAGGCCTACAAACCTGCCTGTCCCAGAGTGCTCTACAAGTCAGATGACGACCGCAGTGTGTTTCCCAAGATACACCTGGATCCCGTGGACCGCAAACATGTGTACATGGCACTGAGGAACCAGGTAAGTTCTACTGTACACAGAGACAAATATTATACTGTACAACCATTCTGAAATAGGACCCAGGACATAATATTGTGTGTTTGTTCTAGATGATGCGTGTGCCTGTGGCTCAGTGCAGTAAACACAAGAGTCTGAAGGACTGTTGGTCTGCTCAGGACCCCTTCTGTGGCTGGTGTGAGTCTGAGAACAGTACGTCAAGGTCAGTCACAAGAACCACAACTACACACTTCTACAACTTACACTATATAGAGATGTATTTATTATATCACATTTTCCTTTCTAAAATGTACATTTTAATTATTGTTATGAAAATAAGCAGTGCCAGTCATTTCAATGTCATTCAATGAGGAGAGTTGTCTGGTTTGTCTGTGTTAATGACATCACCCACAGCTTCTTAGAATAAACTTGCCAATATAGATGAAACTTTCTGTGGATATACTTCTATGTCCTGTTTATCAGTATCACCCTAAACCTGCTCATCTTGACCCCTCCATGTGATGTGTTCTAGATGTTCGTTTCAGGATGACTGCCTTCAGCCTTCAGCCTGGATCTCCATCTCTGAGGACTCCCAACAACAGAACATGGTCTCTTACCAGGTGGAGAAGAACAGCAGTGGAGAGATCACACTCACTGTCAAGGTCCACCTGAATGTGAATTGGACAGGAAGTCTCGCCTTCGCCTGTAACTTCCTTATAGGACGTGGTAATCTGTGTAACAGCACAAGCCCCGCTCCAGCGTTGCCACGATGCTCCTGTCTGTTCTCCATCGACCAGCTTCCTGCTGAAGGTCAGTAACCTTTCACCTTCTAACTCTCCTGTAGATTTCTCAATGACAAAATGGAGCATCTTGCTTAGAGATTGTTTCCCTGTGTTCTTCCACGTAGGTCTGAATGTCACAGTGAAGATAAGAGTGGGGAAGCAGAACCTTGCTGAGAAACTAATGCTAACTGACTGTTCAGACATCACTGGACCACCTACCTCTGCCCTGTTAGTCAGAAATCCCAAATCTGTCATGCTACGCCTCAGCACCTTGATATGGCTATGTTTGAACCTACTTGTTTGGGACCTACTTGTTTAGACCTACTTCAATATTTACCATAATGAAATCTTTTAAAAGATATGTTGGGCAGATTGTGTTATACACTTGCCTTTCTGTATGTTATATATTTGTTAGTACATATTTTGCATGAGTAACAGATGGTACACATGTTTATGATTAAATTCACTGTAGTTTTCTTGTTCCTTTCTCTATGTCTCTCAGGTGTTCTCAGTGCATGACAGCTGGATGTAGCTGGAGTAATGATGCTTGCTCCTGGACACCTAGGTCTGCCAACTCAGACCCCATACAGGTATGACACACACACACCTTCTTCTTTAAGGGTGTTCATCTCGCAACTTCTTCACCCATGTTTGTTCCTGTATCTTGTTCATTAACCCTCTCTCACTTCCTTCCCCAGGATGTGTGCAGACTCAGCCAGTCAGGGATGAACTACTCTGTAAGTCCATCATACTGATCAACACTTTTTCCTCTTTATCAGCATCTCTCAGTGGATTTTCTGTCCATTATGAGGAAGTTTGATCTCAGAACAGGGAACTAGGTGTGTGTGTGTGTGTGTGTTTGTGTGTTTGTGTGTGTGTGTGTGTGTGTGTGTGTGTGTGTGCACATCGGTGTCTGCATGTGACACAGAGTGGACTTGAAGTGGTCTGGGATTTTCACAGTGACATAGTCTCAGAAAATTGCAGGCACAGTTATTTCATGCTAAGTACCTATCAAATAGCTAATGACGTGTTTTATGAAATGTGACAAGGACAAGGCTTTCTTGTATATGGTCAGCTCTGAAATAGTTCACGACAACCCATACACTACCACAAAATGTTCAATTTTGTTCACACGGTGTGTCGTAAGATACATACATACATACATACATACATACAGTGGGGAAAAAAAGTATTTAGTCAGCCACCAATTGTGCAAGTTCTCCCACTTAAAAAGATGAGAGAGGCCTGTATTTTTCATCATAGGTACACGTCAACTATGACAGACAAATTGAGCAAAAAAATCCAGAAAATCACATTGTAGGATTTTTATGAATTTATTTGCAAATGATGGTGGAAAATAAGTATTTGGTCACCTACAAACAAGCAAGATTTCTGGCTCTCACAGACCTGTAACTTCTTCTTTAAGAGGCTCCTCTGTCCTCCACTTGTTACCTGTATTAATGGCACCTGTTTGAACTTGTTATCAGTATAAAAGACACCTGTCCACAACCTCAAACAGTCACACTCCAAACTCCACTATGGCCAAGACCAAAGAGCTGTCAAAGGACACCAGAAACAAAATTGTAGACCTGCACCAGGCTGGGAAGACTGAATCTGCAATAGGTAAGCAGCTTGGTTTGAAGAAATCAACTGTGGGAGCAATTATTAGGAAATGGAAGACATACAAGACCACTGATAATCTCCCTCGATCTGGGGCTCCACGCAAGATCTCACCCCGTGGGGTCAAAATGATCACAAGAACGGTGAGCAAAATCCCAGAACCACACGGGGGGACCTAGTGAATGACCTGCAGAGAGCTGGGACCAAAGTAACAAAGCCTACCATCAGTAACACACTACGCCGCCAGGGACTCAAATCCTGCAGTGCAAGGCGTGTCCCCCCTGCTTAAGGCAGTACATGTCCAGGCCTGTCTGAGGTTTGATGGAGTGCATTTGGATGATCCAGAAGAGGATTGGGGAGAATGTCATATGGTCAGATGAAACCAAAATATAACTTTTTGGTAAAAACTCAACTTCGTCGTGTTTGGAGGACAAAGAATGCTGAGTTGCATCCAAAGAACACCATACCTACTGTGAAGCATGGGGGTGGAAACATCATGCTTTGGAGCTGTTTTTCTGTAAAGGGACCAGGGACGACTGATCCGTGTAAAGGAAAGAATGAATGGGGCCATGTATCGTGAGATTTTGAGTGAAAAACCTCCTTCCCATCAGCAAGGGCATTGAAGATGAAACGTGGCTGGGTCTTTCAGCATGACAATGATCCCAAACACACCGCCTGGGCAACGAAGGGTGACTTCGTAAGAAGCATTTCAAGGTCCTGGAGTGGCCTAGCCAGTCTCCAGATCTCAACCCCATAGAAAATCTTTGGAGGGAGTTGAAAGTCCGTGTTGCCCAGTGACAGCCCCAAAACATCACTGCTCTAGAGGAGATCTGCATGGAGGAATGGGCCAAAATACCAGCAACAGTGTGTGAAAACCTTGTGAAGACTTACAGAAAACGTTTGACCTGTGTCATTGCCAACAACAGGTATATAACAAAGTATTGAAAAACTTTTGTTATTGACCAAATACTTATTTTCCACCATAATTTGCAAATAAATTCATTAAAAATCCTACAATGTGATTTTTTGGAATTTTTTTTCTCATTTTGTCTGTCATAGTTGACGTGTACCTATGATGAAAATTACAGGCCTCTCTCATCTTTTTAAGTGGGAGAACTTGCACAATTGGTGGCTGACTAAATACTTTTTTTCCCCCACTGTACATACATACATACATACATACAGTGCCTTCAGAAAGTATTCAGACCCCTTGACTTTTTCCACATTTTGTTACGTTACAGCCTTATTCTAAAATTGATTAAATATATTGTTTTCCTCATCAATCTACACACAATATCCCATAATGACAAAGCAAAAACAGGTTTTAATACATTTTTGCTAATTTATAAAAAAAATAAAAAACTGAAATATCACATTTACAATAGTATTCAGACCCTTTACTATTTTCAGTTATACGGAGCAATATTCATAGATCTGGGCATCTTTTGTAGTTACGCATCCTACATTTAGATCACTTATAAAATAGAGATTTTATCGTAACCAGAATAACATGGATGAAAAAGGTTAAATATAGTAAGAAGATGTTTGTGAATAGAGTATTTGTCTCTGAGTCAAGTCATCATACCTCTTACAGTGGGGATTGTGATTGTGCCCCAGGGTAGTAGTAATTTTGGAGTCACTTTTATTGTAAATAAGAATAGAATGTTTCTAAACACTTCTACATTAATGTGGATGCTACTATAATTACAGATAGTCCTGAATGAATTGTGAATAATGATGAGGGAGAAAGTTACAGATGCACAAATATCATACCCCCAAGACATGCTAACCTCTCAACATTACAATATCAGGAGAGGTTAGCATTTTTTTAGGGGTATGATATTTATGCCTCCAACTTTGTCACTCATCATTATTCAATAAAACTAAAGAGAAAGCCTAGGGCCACAAACACATATTTAGTATCACTTGTCTATCAGAAATATTGTCTGTGTCTGTCTCTGTGTGGGTTTGTTAGGAGCCAGTGATCTTCTCCATAGTGCCCAGTGTTCTGTCCTTCCATGGGAGAAACCACGCACTGATGACTGGGAAGAACCTGGATCACGTGATCAGGGTTCGCATCCAAGGGGACATGAACTGCAGTCACAAGGAGTGAGTCAAAGTGGACAATCGGTTGAATATGATTTATTTACTATTTTATGCAGACATAATTTTTTGAGAGAAATAAAAAAATGGATTATTTTAATCAATGCTTTTAAACAATGATTTTGATGTTTTTTCACTGGCGCTCACTTCGCTCATGAAAGCCCAAGGCTTTATCACTGTGTTTTGGTAAAGTGTGTGTCTAACCTGTGTAGTGTGTGTATCACATGGTCAGGTCTCCTGTGTGGAACCACACTGGGTCCAGTCTGACGTTCCACATCCCCAGTGGAGACAAAGGTTCTGTCAGTGTGTGTGCCGTGCTGCCAGATGGTCGCTGTCTGGGAAAGGCCACTGTCACCTATATGTCCTCACCATCCTGCACTGGGCTAATGCCAAGCACTACCTGGTATAGGTAAAAAACACACACACACACACACACGTAGGTACGCACATATGATCAGAATTATTATATACACATACGCACACAAGCTATACAGAGGTTAAGAAGCATGCCTGTAACTCTTTTCCATATATGGCTACTGGCTATGGTGTTGTCTGATGGGGAAAGAAAGTGGGCCACTTCCCAGAAGTTGCTTCATACAACGGTGTTATAATAGATTGTTTCAGTTCCCACTTTCTCTCAGCTGCTCAGCACTGGCTTCCCTTTTTGCTTTTGGTAGCTCTCTAAAGCAGATTTACCAAATGTTTGTCATTCTTCATTCTTGGCTAGCTAGTTTTTATGGACCATGTCATACTTTATTTATTCTGTGAAATGTTTTTTTTTTTGTGTTACAACCTTTTTCGTAAAAGCATGTGTTTTTTCTTCTGGCTTATTCAAATAATGCTGATAGGACAATCCCATCAGCTCTCTAGGTGTGACCAACAACCCTCCTCTGATTGGTTGATTTCCTATGTGTCCTGCAGTGGGAAAAGGAGGATCATGGTCCAGGGGTCCCATCTGGAGTTTGTGGAGGGGGTTGTTCATGACCACGCCCCTCAGACCATCCGAACCAACTATAGCTCAGGGGTAGGCATCTTAACACACTGATTTAATTGATTTCTTGACTAAGCATCATGTCTTCACCCACTCTCACTTAACCAGTCAGTAACCTAATATGAACATGCACACTGCCACACCTCACCAAACTTTCACCTTCACACAACACAGAAATCAGTCATGGTGGCCTCAATATCTAAGGTATTCTAATTCATGTTGTTGTTGTTTTTAGTCTCTGTGGTACCACACACCTCCTTTTGAACACATTCACCAGCCAGTCACCTCCACTGTGTCTCTGAGAGTGGCCAATCAGACACTGGCCTGCTCATCACAGCTCACCTACCATCCCGACCCAGAATTCACCAACTACACTGCAATCAAGACAGGAAAAGACCTGCGTGTCACCATTGAGGTATACACACATACACATGCATGGAGGCACGGATAAACCACCATATGTACTTAGTACACTCACTCACTCACTCACTCACTCACTCACTCACTCACTCATAAAGAGGCAATTCTTAGAAAAGTATTCAGTTTCATCAGTTCTTTTTTCTCCACAGCTCCTTATTTGGTTACAATCTCTCTCTCTCTCTCTCATGTGCTCTCCCCCTCTCCTCTCTCTCCCTATCTCTCCCTCTCCTCTCTCTCTCTCGCTCTCGCTCTCGCTCTCGCTCTCGCTCTCGCTCTCGCTCTCGCTCTCTTTCTCTCTCTCTCTCTCTTTCCCTCTCTTTCTCTCTGTTGCGCTCTGTCTCTCTCTCTCTCTCTCTCTCTCTCTCTCTCTCTCTCTCTCTCTCTCTCTCTCACTCACACTCACACTCACACTCACACAAAACACTATATATATTTTATTTTTTTCAGAAAAAGGCTGACAAGTTGGACATCACCACAGCAGAGATCTCAGTGTTGGGTGTTCAGGAGGAGAACCAGTATGTAGAGTGTGTCATGGACCCCAACGAGACGAGCAACAGGACTGACTCTGTCATCTGTGAGATAAAGAACACTCCCAGCGCTAACATCAAGTCACTGAGGGTAAAAAATATTATTCAGATAAATCAAAAAATGTTGTTAGTTGCTCTTGGAAACTCAAAATCAGAACTGTCCTTGGAAATAGTATTTTACAGTTAACATGCATTATGATGTTTATTTTTCAGATAACAGTTGGAAATGTCACGATAAACCTTTTAAAACAAGCTGAACCTTCAATGCTAATCATCCTTGTGCTTATACCCATCATCATTGTGGTCATTGTGGGTCAGTATTCAACATCATCAACTTTGTTTTGACTTAGTGTCTCATGACAGACTGTAAATGTCCAATCAAGTAGCTGGCACACAAGATCTGGTTCTGGGTTCTGAAATGAGTTCTGACCAGGTTTGGTTGAACAGGGCCCATAGGTTTAGGTATGGTGGTGGTGTGTGTGAATAAAGCTCTTGTCCTGTCCTGACCAGGTGCGGTGTGGTATTCCTACAGCAAACAGAGGAAAATGGCGGCACAAATGAACAAGCAGCTGGAACGGCTGGAGTGTGACATCAGAAACGACATCAGACAAGGTCAGTCGTCGTGGACACACCGACCTTGATTTATATTCTTCAATCGCACACAGACAGTCACACACGCACACACACACACACACACACACGCACATACTCACTGATGCACCAAATTGGCATGATGAAATGGATTTAACAGAGTAAAGGCCCATGACTTCCACCCACATGCAACACACACATACGGTACAGTTACACCAAAAACAAACACCCTTACTTAACCTTCTGTTCTCTAGGATTTGTGGATATGCAGACAGAAAAGTGTGATTTAATTGAGAACGTTGGAGCCATCCCTTTCTTGGACTACAAGCACTTTGCTTCCAGGATCTTCTTCCCTGACGTACGTAGGAGCTGAACACAGAACAGAGTCAATACAGCATACCTAGTACAGTCTGCTTTAAAATAAGAAATGTTGTGTTAAATGGACAGATAGGTTGTGTTATGTTCATACTTTGTCCTATTGTTTCTATTAGGGTGGACCTGTAATGACCTCCTGTATCAAAGACATTGGCCAGGTGAGATTTGATTTGAACTGAAATCTGCTCGTCTGATTGCCATAACATTACTTTATCAATGACTGAAAGGGAAACGGAGGATGTAAGAGATTTCCATAAGTAGCTAACATCTGTCCTGTGGTCAGGACGTGGTGAAGGTGCAGCCAGACGAGAGCTCCCAGGCCCTGTCCAGACTGATCCGGGATCAGGTGTTCCTCACCTCCTTCGTCCACGCTCTGGAGGAGCAGAAGAACTTCAACGTCAAGGAGAAGTGAGTCAGTGAGCACAGGACAGGACACAATTTAGGCCAAGTGTGACTTAGTTGGTTTGAGTATAGGATATACGACAGGTAAGGTTAAGGCATATAGTACAGTAGAAATGGTTTAGGTGTCGTTTAAGTCATTATGGATGAGCAGGTATGGTGTGTATAGCAGGTAATAGAGATGTCATAAGTCTGATGTATGTTGTGTCCTACAAGGTGTGCGGTGGCCTCACTGCTGACCGTGTCCCTCCACGGTGACCTGCCCTACCTGACCCAGGTGATGGAGGAACTACTCAGGGCTCTGATGGAGCAGCCCAGTAACTCCCAGCCCAAACTCATGCTGCGACGCACTGAGTCCATCGTGGAGAAGCTACTCACCAACTGGATGTCCATCTGTCTCTACGGCTTCCTCAGGGTCTGTCTGTCTGTCTCTACGGCATCCTCAGGGTCTGTCTGTCTGTCTCTACGGCTTCCTCAGGGTCTGTCTGTCTGTCTCTACGGCTTCCTCAGGGTCTGTCCGTCTGTCTCTACGGCTTCCTCAGGGTCTGTCTGTCTGTCTCTACGGCTTCCTCAGGGTCTGTCTGTCTGTCTCTACGGCTTCCTCAGCGTCAGTCCGTCTGTCTCTATGGCTTCCTCAAGGGTCAGTCTGTCTGTCTCTACAGCTTCCTCAAGGGTCAGTCTGTCTCTACGGCTTCCTCTAGGGTCAGTCTGTCTGTCTCTATGGCTTCCTCAGGATCAGTCTGTCTGTCTCTACGGCTTCCTCAGGGTCAGTCCGTCTGTCTGTCTGTCTATATCAGTTATTTTCTTGCTTCTAGCAAAGCCTTATTAATTCATACTGTATGTATTTATTAGCCTCCATGTCATTATGGTCAGGTTACAGTAAAAACAAAATGATCTAATAAATGTCCACGTGTTTGAGTGTCTATGTGAATGAGTGTCTGTTTTTGTAACTTTTCATATTAGTGCATGTTAATGAGTTATACCTAATTGTACATGTGAATACCGGTTTGTGTGTGTTTAACTGAGCTGTGTGTGTGTTGTGTCCCAACAGGAGAGCGTGGGCCAGCCCCTTTTCCTGCTGGTGTGTGCTCTGACCCAGCAGATGTCTAAAGGCCCAGTGGACTCAGTCACAGAAAAGGCTCTCTACACACTCAACGAAGACTGGTTACTGTGGCAGGCTCAGGACTTCACCACAATGGTACCCCCCACCACAAACACACAAACACACACACACACACACATCATCAGCACATGCACACACCAAATGTTCACCTTCACATACACACACCCTTCCTGGATCTAGTGCATGGCAACAGGGGTAGTTGGCAGAAAACCACTTCAGTTCCTCCTTTGTTTTGTTTGTTACCAGAAAAAGTTGTGGTTAGAGGAGCTCGTCTGTTAAAGAACATCTCTCAATATGCTGGGGCAAAAATGAAAGTGATGTTACCCTCAAACATGTCTTCTTAGTTATCTGTTGGTTGTATTCAGCCTAACCTCGAGGCGCATGTGTGTAAATGTATCTAATTAGTATTTTTGTGCTGTGGTTTGTAGATTGGGACAGTTGCACACGCAATGTTGACAGGAAAAGCTATAGCTTTTTTTAGGAAGCTATTAGTAGATATGGCCTCAGTCTCTCTGAAGCAAAATATACAGTTGCTCAGTGGTTTCTTATAACAGAGAAATTAGACCGAGGTATTTATCACAAGAGACGACACCACACAAGATATCCTCCATCTATTCTATCGCTGTAGTGTATAGGTTGAATTGAATGAAGTCCATCAAGTGATATACACAGACATGTGGTTTTATAAAGCTTTAGCTAACTGTTTGGTTTCCCTGACCCAAATAGAAAGACAGTTGGTATGAAGGTTAGCTTCAGTTGTTAGCCATACTGATGAATAGAGCTAATTTCACATGTAATTTTCTAAATAGCCTACATCATGATGTATGTGTGTCTGTTGATTTCCCCCCCCTCAGAGGCTACAGGTGCTGTTTGCTGTGGGAACAGACGGAGAGGTCAGTGAGCCCCTGGAGGTCAGTGCTCTGGACTGTGACACAGTGGAGCAGGTCAAGGAGAAGATCCTCCTGGCCTTCAAGACCAAGTTTGGCTTCCCCTACAACACCCCTATCAGACAGATACACATCGGTCAGTTGTAGTACCTCATGTGTCCAAGACATTAGGAGAGAATGCAAGAGTGATGAGTGCTAACGAGAATTATGACTCTAAAATCATGCATACCTCAAATGAAAAATATTGATCGATCATACATTCTTTCAAAGGAATGGCTTTCAAATGTTCATTATAATGACTTCTCTCTCTCTCTTTCTTTAACTCTGCAGAGTATGAGAAGGATGGAAGGTTTGTCCCACTAAAGGAGGTGGATGCCAGCTCAGAGGTTCTAGGAGAAGTGACCATGCTCAACACACTCAAGCACTACAAGGTTAGAGAACACTACCAAGCTTCCTGATGCAGGAAATAAGCCTAATCTCACGTTCAATATCTCTCTCTTTATCTCCTATCACCATATTGGACAGAGGTAAAAAAAAAAAAAAAAATTGACATGTAGTTGAAGGCCTATACTGCAAAAATGAAGATTAAAGGTCCAATCACTTGCAGCTGTAGTATTACTCAATGTGGCTCAACCGCAGAAGATCTGCGCTATAGCGAGATTTACATTTAAAGGCAACATTCCTGTGTTTGTGGAGACTGCATTCACGGTAAACCCTGCATATGTCGGCTCAATCGGGAAATACCTTTACATTTCAATCGCGCTATTAACGCTGAAGATACGCAGATCTTCAGCGGTACGGATTGAATCTAGTCCTAGGTAGTTGTAATAACTAGACAGATTAGGTTATCAAATTGTTGCTTAATGTCACCAAACCACATGCACAAATTCGTCAGGTATCTTATAAGCACATTATAAGTAGAGGGTCTCGCTAGAACATCCTTGAAATTGAATCAGAGTACTGAGTACAGTGTACTGCTCTCATTCTGCAGCCTGGTTTTCAAGGCTACTAACAAGCAGTATTAGCTCCATTCAAGGCAGCCTGGCTGGTTGGACTGAGCTGCCCGTGTCACAAGGTCAAACCAGACCACAATTAGATTAGAACTCCTGTACTCGTTATTAGTCTCACTGTAGAACATCACTGTATTTTAGGTCTACCAGCTGGTTGAGAAGCTGGTAACTCAGCATTTATCGACCTTCTAACTCAGTGTGTTTCTACAGGTAACGGATGGAGCGTCCATCAAAGTGCTCTCTAAGACTCATGGCCCTCTGAGTCCTCAGAGCAGCCTGAAAGGTAAGGGTGTCAACAGAGATTGCCATTCTACAGTGCACCATGCCTCGATAGCTCCTGGAGTTGTGGACCTTGTACACGTCACCTCACACTGTATTAAACAGGGAATGAATGGTGTGTGTGTGGGGGGGGCATTTTGTGAATGCCTACACTACACAGAGTACACACCAACAGTATTCACACACACAAGCGCATGCTCATAGTTAATGCTCATCACACTACCACACGTGTGCACAGAGTTTGTCAAAGTTTTATTGTATTTATTTATTTTGGCATGGTGGAGTCCCATTGAGACCAAGGTCTATTTTACAAGGGAGCCCTGCGTGACAAACAATTACTCAATCAAGGCAGCATGGGTGTATAAGAAATGCACAAACTAAAAATACAAATCATAAAAAACGACATTCAACAAAACAAACATCCCTCAGTAAAGTTGCGTTTAAAGTAGACATGTTTTGGTCCACATTTACCCTCCCCCTCTTTCTAAAATTGTTATATGGCAGATGTGAAACACAAGTGAGATGCAAGTGAGATGCACAAGTGAGATGTCTGCTTATATAAAAAAAACTAACAGAAACCAGGAAGCTATTTAGTACAATTGTCGTTGTTGTGTATTTTTCACAGACGATCAGAACTACTCCACAAAGTACTTCCATCTGGTAAGTGGCAACATGACCTCTGAATTAGTTGTCCCTGATGTGCGTTTGATCTGATTGATTAATAGTGCTCTTTGACCCCAGATTGACCCTGACATTGATCAGGACCAAAAGAACCCGGAGAGGAAGAAGCTGAAACTAAAGGAAGTGTACCTCACCAAGCTGCTCTCCACCAAGGCAAGAGGAACTCACTGTTAACTTACATCCTGACCTGTCAAACCAACCCCTTTCAACCTGCCACTGTCCTCTGATAAATGGTTAACTGAAAGATGGAAATGTCTAGACTTTGCAGTTATGTGAGATCCAGCATACAGTGACTGTGTAACAGTTCCCTTCCCTTCTCATTTCCCTTATGAACATTGCTTTTAAAAAAAGTGGATAGTTACTAAAGTGGCTTGCTTGGAGCGGTCAGTGCGGTTTCAGTGGAAGGGACATTATATATGGCCATAAACCATCCACTTCCTCCTCTCTCAGGTGGCTGTGCATTCGTTTGTGGAAAAACTGTTCAGAACCATCTGGGGAACCCCTAACCTCAATGCCCCGCCTGCCATCAAGTACTTCTTTGACTTCCTGGACGCCCAGGGAGAGAACAAGAGGATCAGTGACCCGGATGTACTACACATCTGGAAAACCAACAGGTATGTGTTCATCTGGGTAATATTCATTAGGTCACACCGTAGCAAAACATTTTGCAATGGAAAACGAATGAGCGTTTTATTGGACAAGTTCAAGTAGTCCTTCTATTTTTCAGTGTTTTCTTCCATTTGATGCCTAAAGAATATGACCCTGATAGTACACCTGTTTGAGTATGTTTATAGTAGAATCCATCTTTCTTAATGTCTTTCCTCATGTCCAATCAATGTGTTGTATCTACTAATTCAATACTCAAGCCACTAATCACTGTATTGGGATAGTGATAGAATGTTTGACTGGTCCTCTGTCCTGCTCCTTCCCAGCCTGCCCCTGCGGTTCTGGGTGAACATCCTGAAAAACCCCCAGTTTGTATTCGACATGGAGAAGACCCCGCCCCTGGACGGCTGTCTGTCCGTCATTGCCCAGGCCTTCATGGACTCCTTCTCCCTGGCTGAGAAACAGTTGGGCAAGGTGGGGCCAGGACAGAGACATCACAGAATATAATGACTAACACACCTCATATATTGTGCTTTTGTGTACATTTCTGCAAATCTCAATGTCAAATATGCAAAAAGAGTTTGTGGTTCAACTGTTAAAACGCTGCCCTCAAACTAGAGTAGAGTGCATATGTCATCAAGAACTGTCATGCTAATCTACGGGTTCAAACATTTTTTGCACAACTTTCAATGTAAAATATACTAGGAGCCATGTAACAGACAGAGGTTGGTGGTTCAAACCTCATCTCTTGCGCAAACCTCAACGTCAAATATACGAAGAGTAGAAAATGTGAAGGAGTCGGTGGTTCAATTCCTGCCTTGCACCCGAGATGTAGGTTCAAAGGTAATTTCTTGTGCTGTTGTGTACGTTTCCACAATTCTCTATGTCAAATATACAAAGAGCCGGGTAAAGAATGTGAAGGAGACAGTGGTCCAATGGTTAAATCCCTGTCTAGCGGCCAAGTGTTTGTAGGTTCAAACCTAATTTCTTGTACGTTTCTGCAATTGTCAATGTCAAATAGACAAAAAGGGTTTGTGGCTCTGGTGCAAGAATCTCACCCCGATAAGCACAGGGTTGTAGGTTTGAACCCAGGTGCCAGCTCCTGGGCATGGTTGCCTACTGAGGTCTCTGCTGGTCAGTGAGTCAAGGCCAATAGTGCTGAGCGATTAGTGCTTTGAGGTTGTTTCAGTTCGATTATTATAAGATTATCAGTTTTTGACATCTCACGATGTGAAACACAAGTGAGTTATGCAAAACCACATAACTGTGTCAGCTTATATAAAACACTAACAGAAACCAGGAAGCTATTTAGTACAATGTTCCCTCTAAACTGCACACGCTAGGCCCGCACCTCCTCCAGGACTGCTGCGCAGAAGAAATGCCAGGCCACAGAGACGCAAGAGATAGAACTTCATTGAGTTCACCCCATTAGTTTGCACTATATAGATTCATGTTTGTTTCTGTGATCGATTCAACATTAAATCAGCCCCTTTTCAATGCAACAAACAAATCTAACTTTGTAAGATTGAGGCTGTGATTTTGTTGTAGGCAGAGCCCCATGGAGTAGAATTATATTGGTGGGTAGCCCACTAGGGGTCTTTCAATCACCCGCTAGTGAATGAATGCGTTTTTAAGGTCAGTTCAGAGCTGCTCATGTGAACATTTGTTCATATTCTTTGCCAGTTAGCGTAGTTATAGATAAGTATAGGTCAGCAATGGGGAGTACTGCTTCCTACAAGAGCACAAAACATGTGGGCTACATTTCAAGCGTTCTTTGAAAAGCTTTCACGTGTCCACTCACAATACCACAAATTTGCTCAGTGCCGCAAAAAATTAGCGCCAACATTGGTTGTATCTCTTATCTCCCGTTTTGTGTCTGCCTCCCAAATACAGGACAAGTAGGATCACAATGGATTGTCATTGTAGTTAATTACGTTTTTTGCAGTAAACTATGTAGAATATTGGCCTGTTGGAAACTGCAACTCCCTATTACATCGCACAGATCAGGCTTGATCTGATTTATCGCTAGAGAAACTACGCATTGAGCTCACAGAAAAAAACAAACGAAATGGAATTCAAATAATTGAACCGACGTCGATCAATTTAGTTATTTAAAAACGAAAAATGTCAGTTAAACGCTCAGCAGCCAATGGAAATGTCTGCGATAGGTATAATGCCGGTCTCATAACTTGCAGGCCTCTTAGTATACCTGGCATTGACAATGCTAGAAGCTCAAAAGGTAAGGACACCTATCACCTAGATTTGACATGACTCTTCTACCCTCTCTCTGTTCCAGCATGACCCAACCAATAAACTGCTCTATGCCAAAGATATCGCTCAGTACAAGCAGGAAGTGAGGGCCTACTACAAGCAGGTCAGGGACCAGCCACCAATCAGCAGCGCTGAGTTCAAGGAGTTCCTGCACAAGGAGTCAAAGGTACTGCCCCTCTAGTGGTTCAGCTTTCTAATAAATAATTATTTTGATATTGTGCTTTAAGGACATTACATTTATATTTTTGTTTCATTAGAAACATGAAAACGAATTCAATGAATCAGCTGCCCTCCGTGAACTCTACAAATACATGCAGCGGTACTTTGATGAGGTAAACCGTCTGTCCATCTTTCTAGCTCTCCCCTTAATTGGCATTCATGATTTTTCCCATAAACTTCACACTTCCCCTGCACTGTCTAATCACTTCAACCAGGACTAAAAATCTTGAAAAAGCTGTTGTTCAGGCCAACATCACATGATCACTGTGTAACTGTAAAGCTGCCTGGCACAAAGCCTAGTTCGTGGGAAATGAGAACTGCAGTGGCAGAGCGTAGCGTAGCATGAAACACAGCCTATGCCACTTCTATGTGGGGTGGTGATTAGGCTGGTTTCAGTTCTTCATTTTGTAGTGATCTACTGTTTTGAGCTCCACAATAGCAGCTGACCATACCTATGCCACATAGAGTTTAAACATATGCCTAGACCTAGTGTGGATTGATAATCCCCCATTGTGGCATATTGCTACTGGCTGATGTCTTAAATTTATGGACACAAGCTGGCCTTTTTTTTTTGCCCACATGTAAACAAAACAATTGAATGTGTGGTGTCTCCCTGGCAGATTAAACTGAAGTTGGATGAGAATGGCGCCCCCGTGGAGCTGAAGGAGCAACTGCAGCACGTGAAGAGCCTGTTTGACAGCCTCAAGAGCTGTTCCTGGAACTGAGCTCACTCCCTCCCCTTCGACATGCTGAAGGCCAGAAAGCTGTTCTAAGGACCTATGTCCACCCCGCTTTGCTATTCAAAGACTAATATGTCAGGAGACTACATAGAGATTTACAATTTTATAAAAAAACGAGAGAGGCTTTTCAGATTACTGGGATGAACCAAATGATGGCAGAAATTAGCAGGTCACATTCCAGCCAGACATTTATCCAGAAGCAGGGAATATACTCTTATTCTGAAGCTGGGACTTTTGTTTCCTCAACTGAAGCTGAAAGACTAAAGAAGACTTCAGCGGTTCTAGTGCTAATGGTTCACACAAGAAAGTCATAAAAATGTATTTGTATGAATTGCAAATACAAAAACACACATCTTGAAATAACATTACAAAAAAGTTGTATAAATGTTGTGCAAGTCACAGCTCTTTAGAGCCATTAACCCAACCTTTTTTAACACATAAAACCATTTCTTGTTCAGCCAGAATGCCTTTGGGACTCACGCTTTTAAAGTTTCAGAGTGATGGCCTTAGTGTAAACATTTGATACAAATCTCACAACAGTCAATTAAAACTCTGAGGAAGTCACTTGTTAGCCATTGAAATCATTCTTTACATAGGCATCAACAGTCAAGGCATGGAAGGACTCCAGTACCGTTACTCACCAAGGAATGTAAACATTGAATGCATGTAGTTCTTTCTCTTTACATTTGATACGTTTTGTGCCAATAAAATCTAAATGTTGTTAATATAATATTTGAGATCTCACTGATTCAATTAGAATAGGATCATACATCACCAAACATCACACTTTTAGGGAGTAATAAATCCTATATCTCATAGTTTATGGTGAAGGTCAAGCTCACTCTCTGGGGGTCCGAGTGGGGAGGTCAGAGATCAGGGCAAGAGTCGTGCAGGCCAGAGCCCCTGCTCCTGTCCATGGGAGGCCCCAGTTCCTCCATCTGCTGCTGCTGAGTACAGGCTAACTGCTCCAGCCTCCGACGCAGCAGTGATAACTCTCTCTGGTGCTGCTCCTCCTGAGCGAGAGAGAGGAGGGACAGAAAAGTACACAGATTTGCAGATGTTATCGCAGGTGCAGTGAAATGGACACATAATCCAGAAAAATTGAAAAATTATATAGGATGAGCCATGACTAGAAGTATAAACAAAGTGAGTAAAACAGCATGTAAACATTATTAAAGTGACCAGTGTTAAATGATGATGGACATAGGGCAGCAGTCTCTAAGAGCCAATTTATGCTTGATCCGAAAATGTGGTCAGAGGCACCATATGGATGGTGTGACGCAATTGCGGAGCCTCGGGAGGCACGCAGAGGCCAACTTGAGCTCCGTACCATATCGCCGTGCGCCTCTCAAATTTTGTAACAATGCGGAGGGCTCCATATAGCTCTGCAGTGACATGATTGGTTGACGGTAGGTGAGGGCAGGAGGTCCTTTATAAACACAAACTCACTTCCTTGACAACTTCCTTCACAACAGCTCTGCGCTGCTTGGTGAAGCACAAGAAGTATGAATGGCCTGACTTCTACAGAGGCCATTTCACCGTAAATGCTGCATGGCCAATGCAGACGTCGGAATGACCATGCAGCGCCTTTAAGGTTCAGGGCAGGGTACTGGCCGCAGGCCGGCTAGTGATTGCTATTTAACAGTCTGATGGCCTAGCAGTTTCTCAGTCTCTCTGTCCCAGCTTTGATGCACCTGTACCATCTCTATGTTATCCGGGTGAACAGGCCATGGCTCGGGTGGCTGAGGTCCTTGATGATCTTCTTGGCCTTCCTGTGACACCGGGTGCTGTAGATGTCCTGGAGGGCAGGCAGTGTGCCCCCCGGTGATGCGTTGGGCTGTCCGCACCACCCTCTAGAGAGCCCTGCGGTTGCGGACGGTGCAATTGCCGTACCAGGCGGTGATACAGCCTGACAGGATGCTCTCACATAGCTATTCCATTCAGGACCAGACCCCCCCCTGTCCACATAATGTTATTCATCATGATCTAAAACTGATCCTATATCAGCACTCCTACTCTGAGACTGGCCCATCACCAAGGTGATGAGGTATATGAGAATGTACCCGGCTTCAGTGTACTCACGTGAAGGCTAGGCCCCTCAGACCCGGGTACGAGGATGGAGATAGGGCCGAGGCCGGGGGTGGAGGTCATGAGGGCGGGGCCTGTGGCAGAGGTCACCTGGTTGCCCAATAGGAGGCGTCGGAACTCGCTGTGTCGGCGCTGCAGCTCCTTCAGTCGTCTGTTGAGGTGGGCATGCTCCTCTGTGTAGGAGGGACGCCTGGGGAGGAACACACATATTGGTGTTAAAACACACACACAGTCATTAACAGACACAGACACAGTAAGAATATATACATACTTATTGGCTGAGCTGGTCTGTAGCTCCAGCTCTGCCATCTTAGCCTCCAGTAGTTGGATCTTATCCTGGTATCTCTTCTCCTTGTTCTCGGTCATGTTTTTCCTCTAGAAAAAGACACAGAGAGAGATTTAGAGGTCAGAGAGACATCAGAAAAGGGAGGAAGAGGAGCAAAGGACGAAGGGAAGAAAAGTGAAGATGGAGGTGAAAGGAGGATGGGGAAAAGGATGGGAAAAAGGAGGAGGTAGCGAAAAGAGGCAGGTACCTTTTTCTGTGCCAGCGCGGCCCTTTGTAGTTTCTCCTTAGCCTGGCCGTACTTCTCCTGCAGCTCTGCACCCATCTCCTGCAGTTTGTGTTTCTCCTCTAACCACTCCACACGACGCTCCTCCACCAATCTGCAGAGAGAGCGAGGATGGTTAGAATAGAAACCACTTGATGGTTCCAACAGTATCATTTCTAACTGTTCTATTCCTCCTACTCTTGACATAGACAGCATATCCATACTGTATACAGACCACAGTATAAAGGTGATGTGTTGTACCTCTCTGCTTCGTGTTGGGTCCTCTCAGCTTGTGAGCGGGCGCTCCTCAGGTCCTCCCGGGCCCTCTCCAGGGTGTCCCTCAGACGCTGGTTGGCCTCCAGAAGCTCAGCCTCGGAGTGGGACAACGTCCCCAGCTGCACCCCCAGCTCGTGGTTCTGCTGTGAGAGGGAGGGACAGGTACGTGGTCAACTCAATGTTGTTTGGACATTAACATCAGCCAATCAATGTTGAAAGGGCAATAAAAATGGAATGTCAGTCAGGCGCTGAGCCTCAGGCAGTTTAGTACCTGTCTCAGGTCAGCATTCTCTGTCTTCTGTCTCTCCAGTTCCTCCAGCTGAGAGCCCTGCTGCTGCAGTTTAGTCCTGACACATGCAAAACACAAAGGGCCATTAACACACAAAGGTTCATGCATACTATATATTAGTAATGCATTCTATACACAGGTACAGTAACACACCTCTTACTAACCTGAGGTTCTGCAATTCCTTACGGGCAGACTCCTCCCCCAGCTGGGCGCCACGGAGACGCTCCTCCCACTCCTCTTTCTGGGCATTGGCAGCAGCATCCTGCAGCGCCCTCTGCTGCTCCAGCTCAGCCAGACGATCCTCCAGCACCAACCTGAGGACACACACACACACATATTATATAGACACACACCAGTGGACTGCTGAGGGGAGGACGGCTCATAGAAATGTCTGGAACGTCACAAATGGAATGGCATCAAACATGGAAACCATGGAAACCATGTGTCTTATACCATTCCACTAATTCCGCTCCAGCCATTACCACGAGCCCGCCCTCCCCAATTAAGGTGCCACCAACCTCCTGTGGACACACACACGATCGATGTACACAACTTCAACAAAGTAGTCTGAGACAGTGTGTATGTATGTATGTTCGAGAGAGAGAGAGAGAGAGAGAGAGAGAGAGAGAGAGAGATCCTCACTTCTCCTCATGCACGGTAGCGGTTTTGTGGAACTCCTCCTCGCGAGCGGCCTGCACCCTCCGGACGAGATCCCTCTCCCTCTCAGCCAGCACCTCCTTCTGTCTCTCCACCGTCCCCTTCAACACCTCCACATCAGACTGCATACCTGACAGAGAGAGAGAGAAGAAAGGAAGGGGGAGAGAGAGAAAGTTGAAGGAGATGAAGGAAGAAAGCGAGGGAGAGAGAAAGGAAGGAAAGAGTTACGTTTGCAGACTAAAATGAGTGTGATGTACAGTACATGTATACTCAAAACACACGAGGAGCTTTTTTGCGGAGTTACCTTCCATTTGTCCCTGTAGTGTGTCTCTCTCCCTCTCCACCTCCCCTCTAGACCTGGCACACTCCAGCTTCACATTGGCCACCTCCAGCTTGTGGGAGTGCCTCATGCCCTCCATCTGAGAGAAACAGATGAGACTAGCATGAGCACACAGCAACCTAATGATATAAGGGGTTATGGTGGGGACTGTAAGTTGCTCTGGATAAGAGCATCTACTAAATGACCAACAACAAAAAGAAGACCAAAAATACCTATTTTTACGAGAGGCGAGGCATGAGTAACACGGCTGATGACCTCTGTGGTTAGAGGTTAAGGATTAGGGGTCAGAGGTCATATAGGTACTGACCTGGCTGGTGAGAGTGTTGACCTCTCTCTCAGCCTTGTGTAGTCTGCCGGTCAGCTGGGTGTTCTGTTCATGACTCAGCTGCAACTCACTCCCCAGACGCTCCAACTGCAGGCGCAGTGACTGCCTCTCTGCCTGAAACACAATCAATGTATTAATTATTCCACAAATCAATCAAGCACACACAGTAAAGACATTCTACCTAAGTTAGGACTTACTCCATCTACAGATTTATTTCATCATGAAGCTTAAGTTTCAAAGTGACAGTAACAGTTAAAGATTGACTGACATACCGAGACTACAAGTTTCTTACCTCCAGAGACTTGGCTGCAGCCTGGGATTCTGCGAACTGGCGGACCTGGATGCGCTGCACGTTCTCGGCTTGCTGGCCTGAGTTGTCCCTCTGTGCCCGGAGCTCAGCCACCTCAGCCTCCAGGCCCTTCAGACGCAGGTGGAGCTGGGCCTTCTCTCTCAGCAGAGACTCCACGCGTTTCCCATCTCTAGACGGGTCTGTGCCCTGATACTGGGCCATCAGCTCCTCTCTGTCCCTTTCCAGCCGTGATACCTGAACACACAACATATCAGAAGAGCAACGTCTGGACCTCCAGAGTGGCGCAGCGGTCTAAGGCACTGCTTTGCAGTGCTGAGGCGTCACTACAGCCTGGGGTTCGATAGGGCGGTGCACAATTGGCCCAGCGTCATCCGGGTTAGGGGAGGGTTTGGCCAGGGGGCTTTCCTTGAATGCATAGTGCCAACTGTAAAGTTTGGTGGAGGAGGAATAATGGTCTGGGGCTGTTTTTCATGGTTCGGGCTAAGCCCTTTAGTTCCAGTGAAGGGAAATCTTAGCTCTTCAGCATACAATGACATTCTAGACCAGGGGTGTCAAACTCATTTTAGCTCAGGGGCCACATGGAGGAAAATCTATTCCCAAGTGGGCCGGACCGGAAAAATCATATATAACTTAAAAACAACAACTTCAGATTGTTTTCTTTGTTTTAATACGATCAACATACAACATAAAGCTGGAGCCTGAGGACAGTGTGTCCAAAATAGTACAAGCACAACATCACTATTAATCATAAAACACGTCAAATTTATTTGAAAATTCTAAAGAAAAAGAACACACAAACACACAATGCCTCAGTGATTAACAGAACTGTTTCACAGATCACAGAACTATATCAGGGTGTCATTTCTCAGGCAGAAATGTAGATAAAAATAATGAAATCCTGTTCCCCAAACAAGTGCAAGAACCACAGAGTCAAGAATAGGTTAAATATACAAATAAAATAAAATCAATTAAAAACAATAGCACATCAACATAAAAACATATAAACATAAAGCTGGAGCCTGAGGACAGTGTCCAAAAGCACAACATCACTATTAATCATAAAACACCGCAAGTTATTTGAAAGTTCTGAGGACAAAGAACACACAAACACACAATGCCTCAGTGATTAACAGAACTGTTTCACAGATCACAGAACTATATCAGGGTGTCATTTCTCAGGCAGAAACGTAGATAAAAATAATGAAATCCTGTTCCCCAAACAAGTGCAAGAACCACAGAGTCAAGAATAGGTTAAATATACAAATAAAATAAAAACAATTAAAAACAATAGCACATCAACATAAAAACATATAAACATAAATCTGAAAGCGTTGCTCAAACTCCCGTAAATCGGTCCGTTATTTTATCTTTGAACCGCTTCATGTCTGCCACATGTTGGGTCGCGCACACATTTTTCAGACAGGGGAAGTGAGCTGCATCACCACCGGCAAGTTGCGTCTCCCACAATGACAGCTTCAACTTGAAAGAACGTATGCGGTCATAATACTGCGTGACAACTTTGTTGCGCCCTTGCAGCTGTTTGTTCAAGTTATTCAGGTGCTCTGTAACATCCACCATAAATGCAAGGTCCTGCATCCATTCTGCGGAATGAAATTCTAACACTGGTTTGCCCTTTTCTTCCATGAGCTGTTCAATTTCTTCTCGTAAATCAAAGAAACGCCTCAGCACAGCACCTCGGCTTAACCATCTTACCTCAGTGTGGTATGGCAGGCCATAGATGTGGTCTGACGGTGATTCAGGCTTCTGGATCGGATGAAATTAACAGTTTGGATGACCACCTTCATGACGTTATCCATCTTTAATGACTTGCAACACAAAGCCTCCTGGTGCAAAATACAGTGAAAAGTCAAAAAATCACGTCCTCCATTTGCAGATTGCACTTTCTCTCTGAACTTTCTCACAACGCCTGCTTTTTTCCCGATCATTGAGGGCGCACCATCTGTAGCTAGGCTGACAGCGCGGGACCAGTCCACTCCGACCCTGTCCAGCGCGCCGACGAGTGCGGTAAAAATATCAGCTGCTGTCGTTGTATCTGTCATCGGCACCAACTCCACGAACTCCTCGGTGACGGTCAATGTGTCATCAACTCCGCGGATGAAAATGGCCAGTTGTGCAACATCTGTAATGTCCGTGCTTTCATCAATTGCAACCGAAAACGCAATAAATGACTTTACTTTTTTGCTTCAACTGGCTGTCCAAATCCACTGAAAGATCGGAAATCCTGTCTGCAACTGTGTTTCTTGTCAGGCTGATATTTGCAAAAGCCTGCCGCTTTTCAGGGCACACAATCTCCGCTGCCTTCATCATGCACGTTTTTACAAATTCACCCTCACTAAATGGTTTTGAAGCCACTGCGATTTCATTAGCAATGAGGTAGCTAGCTTTCACTGCAGCGTCACTGATGTCTCGGCTGTGAGTAAACACAGACTGCTGTTTCTTCAGACCCGCCAACAGTTCATTCACCTTCTCTCATCCCCGCTGTCCTTGAAAGTTGTCATATTTGTCGGCATGAAGACTCACATAGTGGCGACGAAGGTTATATTATTTCAGCACTGCAACATGCTCTGAACACACCAAACATACAGCTTTCCCATTCAATTCCGTGAATAAATAGGATGACCATTTTTCTTGGAACACTCTGTACTCTGCGTCCACTTTTCTCTTTTTTGACAGAGACATATTGGGGCAATGAGGGTGCCAAAGCACATAATGTTAAAAGTAGAAGCCGTAATAAATATTGCGGGCAAAACAAAGTAGCTCATTGGCTGCACGTGCTTGACCTACTTGCTCTGCCCTGGTATAAACAGTTTGCTTGCTTAACACAATTGCGCCATCCAGTGGACGCAATTGGAACAGCAGTTTATTTTATTGAAAAATTGCAGCGCATTTTATACTTTACAAAATTATTATTATTATTATTATTTTATTTTTTTATCATCTCGCGGGCCGGATTAAACCCGTTTGCGGGCCTGATCCGGCCCGCGGGCCGGACGTTTGACACCCCTGTTCTAGACGATTCTGTGCTTCCAACTTTGTGGCATTAGTTTGGGGAAGGCGCTTTCCTGTTTCAGCATGACAATGCCCCCGTGCACAAAGTGAGGGCCATACAGAAATGATTTGTCGAGATCGGTGGGGAAGAACTTGACTGGCCTGCACAGAGCCCTGACCTCAACCCCATCGAACATCTTTGGGATGAATTGGAACGCAGACTGCGAGCCAGGCCTAATCGCCGCAACATCAGTGCCCGACCTCACTAATGCTCGTGGCTGAATCGAAGCAAGTCCCCGCAGCAATGTTCCAGCATTTAGTGGTAAGCCTTCCCAGAAGAGTGGAGGCTGTTATAGCAGCAAAGGGGGGACCAACTCCATATTAATGCCCATGATTTTGGAATGAGATGTTCGATGAGCAGGTGTCCACATACTTTTGGTAATGTAGTGTATATCGAAAGACAAACATATCAGATCTCACTTTTTTTTTTTTTTACATTCTCTCTCACACGCACGGACACACACCTCAGCATCAAAGCGGATCTTCTTCTCCTCCAGTATGCGAGCGCTCTCCTCTCTCTGGTGGTCAAACTCAGACTTCAGGAAGGTGTAGTCGTACCGCAGCTTGTTATACTCAGACCTGTACTTCTCAGTCTCCTGCAGGGAACACAGAGAGAAGAGGGCTGGTTATAATCAAGGAGGAGAAACAGAGAAAGTTTAATTTGATGTACTGTTTTTTCATTGTCAATAATCTGACAGTGTTAAGTGTGATGGCCCACTCTTCTCTGCCCTCAAAAACATTCAACGCTTAGTTCTCAGTTGCTATGGAGATGGCACTTACAGCTGTGACAGTTCGAGAGCACGGTGGAGCTAAAGTGTCAGAAACAGTAAAAAGCTATCAATAGCAGCTGAAGCTGGATAAAAGCAGTACAAAGTATAAAAAAACAGAAGCAGAGGCAGTCAAAGGTGGTTAAAAGCAGCCAGGAGCAGTAGAGAACAGTAAATAGCATTAGAGAACAGACAGAAGCGTTCTGGGGGGGCGAGGCTCACCTCCTCTAGTTTGTTGAAGCGCTCTCCGACAGGCCCCTCCAGCTCCTGCTGCACCTGGGCCCTCAACAGCTCCAACCGCTGGGGGGTCAGCACCTTACAAAACAAACCGACTGCTGTAAACACTGCCATACACAAAGGGACACTAGCGTAGTCATAGGTCAGTAGGTGTGTTTTCTATGGACTAGCTCCAGTACCTGTAGTCGTAGCTCCTCCAGCTCCCTGGTCTTGTCCAGCATCTCTCCTCTGAGTTCAGCCAGCAGCAGCTGCAGTTTCTCCTGGACAGTCTGCTTGTCACTGAGGAGACGCTTCAGGTCCACCTGCCCCCGGGTAAACTCATCCTGCAGCCTGGGACAGACAACATAGTGGAGGAGAGGTATACAAATGTGCACACATCACACACACACATACTTCTCCCGGGCTGTTACCTGGTATGTTCAGCCTTGAGTGTCTGGTAGTTGGTCTTATGGTTCTCACATCTCATCCGCTCGTCGATCAGCATCTTCTGCAGCTCCATGTCGGACCCCCCCAGCTTCACCGTCCCCCCGGGGTCCAGGCTTGGGAGCAGGGGGGCAGACTGGGCTAGGGCAGAGGGATTCATCTCACCCCTAGTGGATAGATATATAGATGAGGTTAGGGAAAGTTAGAGAGCTGCAGGTTGTTCCACTCCATCTATGTCTAAATAAATCATCCCATTAGTATGAAAGATTAACATCATAGCACGATCCACTTCCTCATCTACACAGGCTTTGGCTCAAAAAAATTAATCATAAAACAGAACCAACTTCATTAGGGAAGAGACTGTCAGTGCTCTCCTCTGCTTGCAGGTCAGACAGATGTAAGGATGGTGTGGTGGGAGGCTTGGGACAAATTGCAGTTGTTACCATGGTAACCCTAAATTCCCCTGGTCTTTGTGCAAATGACAACCGCTTAGGTAACTAGACTGCCTCGGTCTCAAGTGATTTCTCCACCTTTTGTTGTGGATACGCGGGGCCAAGGCCAGAGAGGGATGATTATGCTTGATTGCAAACACTGCCCTCATCATCTCAAGCACCCCACCCACCCTGGAAATGTAGCTAATCAAAGAACAAAGACAGAATATGTCAGACTCAGAATACAGGCTAGGCAATCCAGCAAAGTAAAAAAAACTGTCCCAACATTGTACCCTAAACAAATAGTTCCGCTGACTTGCTGACTGTCTTGCCGGGACCATACTTGCAATGACAGTGGTGAGTAACTTTAGCTAGCTAGTTGATAGCATAACAACTGTTTGGCTGATTACTGTCGCACAAAAACAAATCGCAAGGACACAGATCGCAAAGCTGTCATCATTAGCTAGCCAGTCATCTAGATAAATAGCCATTGCCACTCTTTTCGAAAGTGGCGCTTTAACTCCCGCGGTTCTAGCCAACTAGAAACTAGTTAACGTAACGTACGCTAGCGTGCTAGCAACTGGTCACTGAACAATGTCAAATCAGTTATCAAGCTAACTTAAAAGTAACTGGCTAGCTCTTGGGCACAATTTAGTGTTTCTTCCTTGAAGCTACCACTGTAGCGAAAATGAAAAATAATATGCATTGTTTTGATCGTTGCTTACCTCTTGTCTTGAACTAGACTCCTTGACAAAACTAGCTTTTTTTATACTGCAGAGAACTACAGATTCGCATGGGATCATGGGAGATTTATCTTAACTCGGCTTACATTTTTGCCTCCATGTGGTTAAATGGCCGCATTACATAGGCTCTTGGAAAAGGCCTAGTGAGTCCTGAACTCTTGCCACAATTAATTTGTTATTCAGTTTGATACATTTTCACAAATTGAATGAAAGAGGTTCTGCAGTGTGTATTGTGTAATTGACCAGTTGTTGATGTTAAATGACTGATGCCACAGATGACCTGATTTCAGACAAGAATCACACATACACTAATATTCAATGCTCATGAGCAGATTGTCTTGACCAGTTTTATTTCTTCTTGTTTTTAACCACATTTGGACTGTTAACAGAAGTCCACACTGTTCTCAGTTCTCATTTGACACACTGTACAACATACACCTACCAAGAGTACAGGGATAACAGTTAGTCATGCTGCCGGAATTATTTCTAAATAAACCCCTGTAACAAAACAGGAACGTTAAAACAATTCTCTCCTGCACTGAGCTCATATTAACAAAAATGAGATCTACGCTACATACTCACTGAGTAACATATGATAAAAAAAATTAACGATTCAACAAGAAAAAATATTTGAATCATATGTATCTTCACTTTCGCCATACTACGTAGCTTTGGAATCAGATTTAATTCATGTCTGGATCAAAACTACTATTCAATTCGTAAACATGAGTGGCCCAAAGAAATCTAGTGATTTCCACATTGCATAGTGAGCTACAGTGCTATAAGAGAGGAAAGGTAGTGTCAACCACTGTATTTATGTAGTAATGGAAGTATGGATAGCTTAAGATACACATGGCTTACTTCCTATGGCTACAAAATAGAAATAAAGACAATTGAATAAAGGATAATAACAGTATCCATAAATGAACAACATAAATTGATGAACTCAAACACTCACATTCCATACCCACAAGGCATGTAAGAAGTGCTGTGCTGGAATCATGTTATAATTACAAAAATAACACTTCTTCAGCATGTTGAGGCTGAAATAGAACCATTGACTTGGCCCAAATGATAAATACACAAAACATCCCACTACTATTCAATTCAAGTTTGCTATACAGTGGGGAGAACAAGTATTTGATACACTGACGATTTTGCAGGTTTCCCTACTTACAACGCATGTAGAGGTCTGTCATTTTTATCATAGGTACACTTCAACTGTGAGAGACGGAATCTAAAACAAAAATCCAGAAAATCACATTGTATGATTTTTAAGTAATTAATTTGCATTTTATTGCATGACATAAGTATTTGATCACCTACCAACCATTAAGAATTCCGTCTCTCACAGACCTGTTAGTTTTTCTTTAAGGAGCCCTCCTGTTCTCCACTCATTACCTGTATTAACTGCACCTGTTTGAACTCGTTACCTGTATAAAAGACACCTGTCCACAGACTCCAACCTCTCCACAATGGCCAAGACCAGAGAGCTGTGTAAGGACATCAGGGATAAAATTGTAGACTGGGATGGGCTACAGGACAATAGGCAAGCAGCTTGGTGAGAAGGCAACAACTGTTGGCACAATTATTAGAAAATGGAAGAAGTTCAAGATGACGGTCAATCACCCTCGGCCTGGGGCTCCATGCAAGATCTCACCTCGTGGGGCATCAATGATCATGAGGAAGGGGAGGGATCAGCCCAGAACTACACGGCAGGACCTGGTCAATGACCTGAAGAGAGCTGGGACCACAGTCTCAAAGAAAACCATTAGTAACACACTACGCCGTCATGGATTAAAATCCTGCAGCGCACCCAAGGTCCCCCTGCTCAAGGCCCGTCTGAAGTTTGCCAATGACCATCTGGATGATCCAGAGGAGGAATGGGAGAAGGTCATGTGGTCTGATGAGACAAAAAATAGAGCTTTTTGGTCTAAACTCCACTCGTCATGTTTGGAGGAAGAAGAAGAAGGACGAGTACAACCCCAAGAACACCATCCCAACCGTGAAGCATGGAGGTGGAAACATAATTATTTGGGGATGCTTTTCTGCAAAGGGGACAGGACGACTGCACCGTATTGAGGGGAGGATGGATGGGGCCATGTATCGCGAGATCTTGGCCAACAACCTCCTTCCCTCAGTAAGAGCATTGAAGATGGGTCGTGGCTGGGTCTTCCAGCATGACAACGACCCGAAACACACAGCAAGGGCAACTAAGGAGTGGCTCCGTAAGAAGCATCTCAAGGTCCTGGAGTGGCCTAGCCAGTCTCCAGACCTGAACCCAATAGAAAATCTTTGGAGGGAGCTGAAAGTCCGTATTGCCCAGCGACAGCCCCGAAACCTGAAGGATCTGGAGAAGTTCTGTATGGAGGAGTGGGCCAAAATCCCTGCTGCAGTGTGTGCAAACCTGGTCAAGACCTACAGGAAACGTATTATCTCTGTAATTGCAAACAAAGGTTTCTGTACCAAATATAAAAAGTTATGCTTTTCTGATGTATCAAATACTTATGTCATGCAATAAAATGCAAATTAATTACTTAATAATCATACAATGTGATTTTCTGGATTTTTGATTCCGTCTCTCACAGTTGAAGTGTACCTATGATAAAAATTACAGACCTCTACATGCTTTGTAAGTAGGAAAACCTGCAAAATACTTGTTCTCCCCACTGTATGTTAATTATTGTGAAGCAGTCGCTGGCCGGTCAATCACCCCCCCCCCCATTCAAAACCCCTTCATACACTAAGGCACATTCATTCCTTGGGGAAATTCGCTGGTCATAACATCAGTTATTATCTATTTAACTTAAAAAATACTAATAGAAGTACATTAAAATAACACTTTTTTTTACACTATAATGTAATACAGTGTGGTCAAAGCACAGGTGGAAATTAACACACACAACAGTTATGTACAACAATGACAAAAAAACATAAAAAATAACTTACAAATCTATAAGTTCTGTACAGCATTTTTGTGAGGGACATGGCTCGGTTGGAAAGTAGTCATGCCCTCTGACTTGTTACATCATTTTTCCTGGGTATCGGTTAGCGTCTGGCAGTCGATCTTCAACTTGAGCTGCAAGACACGAGGAGGAAAACCGACAATAAGTCCTCTAACATCAAACTCCAAAAAGAGCAAGCCTGACAATGGCAAGGGACAACTCATCTCATATAAACCTTTTCCTAAGGTTTAGTCAGTGAGAGCAGAGCTTGTTCACCTGTCTGCTGCCTCCTGTTCTGCCTCTGTGGGGCTGCCATCTGGTTGTGATGACGAGGCTTTGAGTTTACTGGCATCTGAAAGGAGACAGAGCCCATGGTTAGAGACCACTCAGTGGTGACAGTCAGTATGCCACTAGAGTACTGATTCAGGGTCAGGATAAACACACCCCCACCCGTCTCGCCGCGTACCCTGTAGCCAGCGGATCTGCGTGGCGGGCCCGTAGCCCTGTTCGTTCTTTGCGGCGATGCGGAAGACGACAGCTGGCCGGTTGGGGGCGGAGCTGTCGATGTAGGCGTTGGCCAGGTGGGCGGGGCTGACGGTGCAAGAGGTCTTGGTGCCGCGGTAGATCCTGATGAAGGCCAGCTGGCCAGGACGCTCAGAGCTGCTGGACCGGCTCTTCCTCACCGCCAGGTACATGGAGTACTCCAGGATCTTACCTGACGGAGAGGTGGGGGAGTCCCACGTGATGTGGACCGAGTCATTAGCCTGGGGGGAAGGAGAGGGGTTGATGTATAAAGGATGAGAGGAAAAGCAGGTTATTTAGGTGAAACTGATTCACATATATATGATTAAACGAGATAAAGATATTGTGAAACTAAAGTAGGCTGTAGGAGTGTACTGTACCTTGGTGATCTTGACAGCAGAGGGCGCTCCGGGGAAGCCAGGCTGGCAGGTTTTGAACTCGCTGGCAGGGCTGAAGTCTCCCTGACCACAGCTGTTGATGCCTGCTACTCTGAACCTGTAGGCTACACCTGGACACAACTCCTGCTTCTCCCTCCACTCATAGTCCTGAGGCCCCTGCAACTTCATCTGTGGGAGTGGGGTGTGTTGAAAATGGTGTGTGTGTCAAATCAGGAAATCAATAAACAGAGATTAGAGACAAATTTACAAAAATGAGTGCTAGCTGAAGATGGTTTCTACATGTTATCTGCACACATTCTGGGCATGTTTTTTCATTATATACTGTCATTTAAGATTCAAACCAAGTTGTGGTTTACCTCTTTAGTATTAGTGGGTCTGCTGTAGATGGTGGGATTAAAGACATTCTCAGGTGGCAGGTAGTAGTGGGTAACCTCAGAGAACAGGGTTTTGAACACTCCAGCATCAAACCACTCAGACTCATCTGATTTCTCACCAGATACCTACCGGGCACAGACAGGGGTTACTTCCATCAGTCTCTATGGTAGGAAAATGAATAACTTCTTTACTATTCTTATTCTACCTTGCACGTGACAGTGTTGGGATCTGAGGAAGTGGTGTCAGGTTCTTGTCCTGTGAATGAGTAAGGACTGTCATTGGTTATACCGATGAGATTCAAACCACACTCATTATCAGTGCCCCATACTGATAGAGTAAAAAGCTAGCTTGGGGTCCATGCTGTTACCTGGCTGGTGTTCACTGCTCGCCACTGTGTCCGAGGGCTGGGAGGTTTTTGTGGGGTCACCCTCCTGTCCCAAGGGCTCAGAGTGTGTTTCTCTACTAGCATCACTCACCCCCTCTGGATGGGGATCCCTAACAGCCTCTGACACTTCCATGGGAGTCTCCGCCTGCCCTGCCGCCACCTCCTGGCGTGGGGGGAGAGACAGCAGTATCCGGTGTCAGTCAACGTAGCATTAACAATCAGGATGTAAGATTTAGCTTAGCTGTTACGGTCTCAATGGCAGTACTAACACCATCTGAATATAGCACTTTCCCAGCACTGTAGCTAAGACAACTGGATATGGATATAAGGGTCACCATCTGACCTGTTGGGACGTCTTCTGGGCTTCCTGTGAGGTGGGGTCATCTGGGACCTGAGCTGACTGGACATCTGGAGGACAAAGAGCACATCAAGCATAGCTTTACATATATACCCCTTCTTAGATCTCTTAGCCTGCGTCAACCTTCAACCCCGGCCCAGTACAGACGTCAACATGGCCTTGAGTGGACCAGATGGCCCGGGACAAAGGCTTCTGCTTCTAAACCACTTTCAAAGCCAATAGCTTGGTATCAGACAGAACACCTCTCAAGGCCATGTGAAATTCACTGGCTGTAGTCATTTCTATTCAAATTAGTGGTCTCTGATTGGTTGTGCGTGAGCAGCAGGTAGACTTCTCCTCTCACCTGATTGTTCCTGGGGGTTCCTCTCCTGGGCACCTGTGCTGGGTGGGGCTGTGGGGTTGTCTAGGGTGTTAGAGGGAGAGACGGGCTGCAGCTGGAGGAGGTAGCACTCTGCTGCCGGTAGGGGGCGCCAGGCCACATGGAGCATGCTGACAGTGGACTTGACCAGTAGAACTGCTGCTGGGGTGGAGGGCCGCTCTGAAAACCACACAAGTCACAGTTAGGTTGTAGCAGCAAAATGGCCTAGCAGGTAGCAATATCCATTTAACTTCAGGGTTGCTATTGTGAACAAATGAGAAATACACTCTCTCCATATTAAAATATGCTTTGAAGATGGTATGACTCTGCAGCACATATTGAGCTACAGTAATAAGACATATGCTGATATTAATAGTATCCTTGTCTCTCTTCTCACCTGTCTCCAGGTACCACAGGTCCTTGCAGCACACTTGGTAGTTCCAGCTCTTCCGGTAGCCGTCACGGCCGCTCCAGATGTAGAGGCGGGAGCCGATGGAGGCAGCACAGTGGCCTGCCCTGGCTCTGGGGCCCCCGCTGCTGGGCTGGGGCTCTTCCTGGTCCCCCTGGCCCTGCTGGTCCTCCTGGCTCACTGTCTGCCCCTGTTGCTGATCTGGGCCTAGGCTCTGCCACGTCATGGTGTCTGATATCAACAGGAAAAGGGTTCAACTGTTTAAGCACTTTGTGACATCTGCTGATGTAAAAAGGGCTTTATAAATTAATTTGATTGATTTAACCTTACTGGGTTCAATTCAATATGATGATCCTCATAATATGAATTGAATTAAATTATGTGACCAGTCAGATACCCTAAGTGATAACATTTTACATTTACATTTTAGTCATTTAGCAGACGCTCTTATCCAGAGCGACTTACAGTTAGTGAGTGCATACATTTTTCATAATGGCCCCCCGTGGGAATCGAACCCACAACCCTGGCGTTGCAAACGCCATACTCTACCAACTGAGCTACACGGGGTAATAAAACCTTGCCTGGAAATGCAAGACACAGATGACTACAAGCACGATTAGCAGTCATACATTCTGTAGCACTCGATTGCTCCACATTGAACGGCCCACTTCTTTCAGACAAATTGGAGGAGGTTGTAGTAATACAAAAATAATACAAAAATAACAGCAAATATGATCACAAGAGGGGAAAAAACTAACACGCTTCACTTCAGAGCTCTGGTGCTGATAGGAACATGTTCTTTCCAAACTCTAAAAGCTAGGACTATGAATACTACATTTATCAAATACTCCAAGTGCAAGATATGTCCACAGTCCACTATCTTACCTAGATAGAAACAAATATGTTCTCAGAAATAAAAACGACTTCAGGCCAAACTGAGCTGCTTTGAACTTGTGGTCAAGTTCCTGGAGAATGTCAAGTTCGTGGCAGGGGAGTACTTCAAGTGTTTAAGTAACTATTGTTCACATTCACACTCAACCCAATCACTCTCACACACACAAAAATACAATATATTCGCATAGTGGTCCTAAGGTTACTAATAGTATAGCCTATACGACCTACAAGGACCAGCCTAGAAACACATTTGGGCCATGGCTGCCCTAAAGACACAGGTAGTAACATCTGGACCAGGGATAAAGCACACCAACCACTGGTCCACCAGAAAAATAAGAGCCAAGCTATCAATAGGAAAATAAAAGGAAACCAAAAAGGAAACCGGAGGCATCAACTTTCACTGCATGACAAGCAGAAACATATTAAGCGTAAGGAGTCACTAGACTTTTAAAAACACAGTTCATAGATTTGGTACAAAGGTACTAAAATGTATTGTAAGTTTAACATCTGAGTAATGCATGACTTAAAAAAGTCACCCCTTCAAAATAAAAGCTTGTCTAAGATTACCCCAAAATATTCAGGTAAAGTCATGAGGAAAGCCAGTAATAAGCTGGTAAATAAGTGATAAGCTTGTAATAATGAGTATGATACTGACCTAAGTTGAGCACGGATAAGGAGTTGGTACAGATCCATTCAGCTCCCAGGGCATTAGGTTTGTCTGTCTCTGGAACGGGGACCCATCCCCCGAAAACATACATCCTTCCCACACAGGGGCAAAGCAAAAAAACTAACCCATATTAGGCAAACATCCATGATACCACACAAACATATACAGTACACACAAAATAAGTATTTCCATTACTTGTTTCCTATAACGTTGGCAGAGTGAAGGCTTCTGGGTAGAGGAGGGGGTCCTTTAGTGTCAGGAGTAGACCATGTCATAGATTCTAAAAGGCAGACAGAAGAGAGTGGATTCAGACAGCCAGTTAGATTACCTCACTTCAATCAGTTCATCGCCACAACCACGAATGCAAGGTTGCGGTTTATGGAAACTGAAGGTTGGTTACAGCTACAGCAACCTGAATTCACACCAAGGAGGTTAGTTAATTCAAAGAAGCATGGTTGTAGACTGAGGTGAGGTTACCGAGGTCAAGCTGCCAGAGGTCGTCAAGGCGACTGCCTCTCATCCCTCCGAAGATGTAGAGTTTGGGGGAGCCTGTCCCAGTGTATGCCACCGAGGTGTGGGACTCTCGAGCCCACGGACCCACACCCTTAGTATCCGGAATGTTCCAACCCTTCACCCCTGACACTGACTGCAGCTCCAGCTCATAAAAGTCATCCAGGTACCTGCAGAGGGGAAACAGAGACAGCCAGTGGGATGAGAACTAGCCTGGTCCAAGATCTGTTTATGCTGTCTTGCCAACTCCTATGGTCATTGGTGTGACCAAACAGATCTGGGTCCAGGCTAGATGAGAACAACATTAGTGACAGAGCAAGCATTAAGGTTTCTTATGATTATCACAACCCTCAATACCCTGATTAGAGAAGTTGCGTTGAAGACTGTTGGAGCTAGGTACATAGCTCCATACCTTGGGACATTGCCATTGGGGTCCTCACTGTCATTGGCCAGCCCCCCGAACAGGTAGCACTTGTTCCCAATGAGGGTGAAACTGTGTCCGAGGCGGGGACAGGGGGGCGGCATGCCGTTCTTGGGCGGCCTGGGTTTCAGCTTCTTCCACAGCCAGCGGCTCGCCTGATAGACAAGGGGTCAGAGGTCAAACATAGCATCTTATCCATCAGAGTGACTACATACCATCTACTGTACAAACTAAGGGGGAAAGACGCTATACTTGTGAAGACCTTTCATCAGAGCTACAGGTCTGTGATTGACAATGCTGCTGCACACTCTTCACCTTATGCATAAAACATGACAGGAGGATCCCGATTACTGAAGACACTAGTGAGTGTGAGAGCCTCACCTGTAGCTCGTACAGGCTGTTGTTGTATTTGCCAAACTCCACCATGCCTCCAAAGACCAGGATGCGGGTTCCCTCACAGGCAAAACCATGGGCAGCACAGCCTGGAGGGATATCCCCTCTCACCGCTGGGAGAAACCACTGCTTAGAGACTAGACAAAGGGCCAGAGATCTGATCACCTGAGAAGAAGTTAATTTAGCTTAAGTCTACAAACATTAAAGGCATTAAAGGCCCCGTGTAGCTCAGTTGGTAGAGCATGGCGCTTGCAACGCCAGGGTTGTGGGTTCGTTTCCCACGGGGGGCCAGTATGAAAAAATGTATGCACTCACTAACTGTAAGTCGCTCTAGATAAGAGCGTCTGCTAAATGACTAAAATGTAAAAACTCATGTTTACTCAATCATAACGCACTGTGTGACTGTAATTATGCAATATCATTTATAAAAGCTAAGTCTTGACACAAAAAATAGTTAGATAGCTAGCTACATGGCCTCCAGATTCTCAAGTGATCATCTGTTCCACACCACATCAAGTGTATGCTAGCTAGCTATTCTACACATAAACAGTACACCTGAAAACAATCATAGTAGATAGAAAGTTGGTTAGCTTAGCTAGTTAACGTTAGCCAAGTAAGCAAGCTGCCTGCTGAGCTTCAGGGAATGTTTGTGAAACTTTCAAGGCATTAAAATATAAGGTCGCACCAGATGGCTAGGAAAACCAAATAGCTAGCTAGCTCACTGCTCAAACGCGAAATGTGTAGCATCCATTAGCTTGCCAAACTAGCTAACTAACGTTAGCCTACCGGTGTTGTAAACATGGAGCTCCTCCGCTATCCCCTCGTTTCCACCTCCAAACACGATAATAAGTTCCCGAATAGCCGCTGCTCGGTGTCCGTGCCTTGACCGAGGAATAGGTCCAGTGAATGAGTTGACTTTTTTCCATAACGGGTCCATTGTTCCGTTAGGAACGCTACACACCGGGGTTCGGTCCATGAACGGTGACAGCAGTTTGGCGCTGTTTGTTGTTAGCAGAGGGAAATAGGCGGAGCGAGGTGGCAAACTCTCGCGTTGTTCCCTTCACCTGAAGTGCAATACTAGACAGAGGAAGTTGCTAGTTTTTTGTTTGGAAATTAATGGAAGTGTCAAATTTGGACTTCAGAAACAATTTTTCCAATAATAGGTGTTGATCCAATTTATGGATTTGGCTTGCCGAAGTGATTTTTAAGCTACTGGTATAAAAATTCAGTTTTGGACATCCTACCAGTTTTTGTGTAGGCTTGCCTAAATGCCAGAGAGAGCCAGTCAAGAAATTGAGTTGAGCCAGAGATTAACGTTTGATTTTAGTTTTAATCCTTGTCCTCTACTTTACATTTTAGTCATTTAGCAGACGCTCTTATCTAGAGCGACTTACAGTTAGTGAGTGCATACATTATTTTTTTATTTTTCATACTGGCCCCCCGTTGGAATCGAACCCACAACCCTGGCGTTGCAAACGCCATGCTCTACCAACTGAGCTACATCCCTGCCGGCCATTCCCTCCCCTACCCTGGACGACGCTGGGCCAATTGTACGCCGCCCCATGGGTCTCCCGGTCTATGACAGAGCCTGGATTCGAACCAGGATCTCTAGTGGCACAGCTAGCACTGCGATGCAGTGCCTTAGACCTGCATTATTTACTGGTAATACAACAAGCTACAACATTCAACAAATATCCCGAAACACTCTTTCTCCAGCCTCACATGGTGCAAGTGGAGAAGATCCACAGCTCTTGAGTTTAAAGTTTGGGGAAGCTTCTGGTAATTATTTTCCCAACACTTTTCCCGGCTGCCACTGCTCTTGCTCAACCAAAAATGTCCTCTGTGTCATCACAATTTTGTGGTAAATTGATCTAATTTGTTGACATTTTGAAAAAGTTGTTGGTGTGTATATATATATATATATATATATATACAAGTAGGAAAGCCTTAAGAGAAATAATCCAGTTGTTTATGGATGAGTGTGTTGTGGGCAATTCGGCAATTCCCCTCCCCCTCCCCTATTTTATGCACATTTCAAGCGAAGCATTGTCAACAGGAGGCATTTATGTAGTCCATGTATCTGATGCTGTCTGGACAGAAATAATATGACATGTCATTTAAAGAAAAATCCAAACACCATCAGAGGGGCGCTGTTTCGCTTGCTCGGATGCTTTATCTGAGATTGATGCATCTTTCTGTCGGGGCGCGTCTCAGTCAAATAAATGATTAATATTTCAATATTTTATTTGGACAAGGTAAGCTACTGACCTATGTGACTGCAGATGTTTTGTGAGCCACAATTTCCTGTCAGTGAGAGGAAACCCCATGCAGGAAACCGGAAAAATGGATCCACTCCCCAACACACGCACACAAGCCTACTTCTTGCACACTCATTGATACACAACAACACTCATGCACACAAACATAATCACATCACTTTATTCCAGTAAAGCCAGGATTCAATCCGATCCGTGTAATATCCACGTTATAGTGCGCTTGACATTTAATGGTAATTTCCGATTGAGCCGACATCAGCAGCGTTTACCATGAACTTCTGGGGAAATGCCTTTAAAACCGCTGTGAATGGAATCTTGGACTAAAACATGTTGAAGGATTAAAGAGCTCCTCTACTCCCGTTTTGACCTCAAGTGAAGCCTGTGAGAATGAAAGTGTGTGTGCACGCGTGTGTCTGTGTGTAGTGCGGCTGATGCAGAATTTTAAGAATAGCCTACTTTTTTACAACTAGCCCAATGCCCTTCCATTATTTGATGTCAAGGAGATGTCACACCCCCCACCCCCCACGCAGAGAGAGAGAGAGAGCAGTCAGTGTGTGTGTGTGTGTGTGTGTGTGTGTGTGTGTGTGTGGAGAAAGGAACACGAACGCCTCCAGGTGTGTGTGTGTGGAGGAAGGAACACGAACGCCTCCAGGTGCTGGCCAAGAAGAAGTTGACATCAGTTGGGCCCGCAAGTAGTCAGAATTACAATATTACTGTGCGTGCGCAGAGAGGAGGAAAAGCGTGTTTACACAGACGGCCGAGAGCCTGGGGAATAATGCGCGAGAGGAAGTGAGCCGGCTCTCTGTCTGCGCGCTCCGACTTCCTGCTCTGAAGAAGGAGAAAAAAAACTCCGGATCCCCTTACAGTCTCGAGCCCCGCAGCCCAGACGGCATCAGCATGGAAAACCAGCGCATTATACGGAATTCTCTTTAAAAACATATACGGAAGGAAAGCAGACGTCTAACACCAGGGTATGTGGAGGAATGCTTCTCTATGATATTCCTATTCACTTTATTAACACAGGATATTCACTGAGTTTGAGTGATGATGGCTTAGAAGTAAACTGTACCAGAAAATATAGTTTGGATATATGATATAACTCCGTCATCACAATGAACTTGAAATTTAGGGGACGACAGTCGACAGATGCTGGTAGTATATCCCCGATTTGTTATGCTATCTTGGCACACATGTATACATTTGAGTAAAAGGTATGTGTTTCGCTATAAAAAAAAGTTACATTTATTTTCGTTTTGATGTTTGATAACATTTGGCTACTCCGTTATTCACACATTGGACTCAAATCGCTCCGGTCTGTCACGGTTCTCTAGTATGCTTTTCACGCGCAATTTCTTGTTGGTTGTGATGCATTTTGCAACTCAAAGTAGCGATTGGTGTGAAAATGAGCTCATGGCCCTTTAAAAACTCTAGTAGACTTTCTGGTTTGTCTGGACTCTGCAGACTAATTGCCGTGCGCTTCCGGATTGAAACTGGCAGCATACAACATCTTGAAAATGAGTCATGTGGCAAACAAAGAGCCGTTTGAGTGTTCCAGGCTCTCCAACACGGATGGCTCTGCCCAGACCCGAGTCCGGTGGTCCACCAGTGATAACCCATACTTTTTTAGACTTTAGCGCGTCTATATACGACGTTTGGTACGATACAGACACAGAGGCATTATATAGCCTATGACGTCTCATGACATCCCTGTTGGTAGCGCAGTGGCTAGTTGATTTTTCCATTGGCAGTGCGCAGGAAGAGTGCGCATTTAGTCATGCCCCCCCCACACAGAGAGAGAGAGCTCATAACGGGTACACTGTATAATTTCTGGCTCTGTGTCATAACACTGTTATAAGATACTAGAAACTCCCCATCAACAAAATAAATTATCCCTACCAGAAGCTAAATGTGGTGTGTGTGTGTGTGTGTGTGTGTACCTGTCCAGGTGGAGAGACGCTGTGGCCTATCATCCCATACAGTACAAATAAATAACATGGGGACATATTCAATGCTGCAATAAAACAGATGTAAATCTATGGTAACAGTATTTTCAGTTGCACCAATCCAGTGTTTATCAGGCAATGCGGAGTTGCAGGTTTCCCTACTATTCCTAAGGATATCCCAAAATAAACAGATCCTGCTGCTTTGTCTCTGAGCTCGGCTAGTTACCCCTTGTCACTATGGAATATCAAAGACTAAATCCATCATACATCATGCCAGAGGATGTCCTGGGGGAGACCCAGAGTACATGTATGCAATGCATTCTCCATATGTTGTTGTGGAATAGGAAATGGGTGGTGTGTGTGTGTTGCCGTACCAGAGCGAGGCGAGGAGGAAACCCGTCCATTTGTCCCATCTGTGAGGTCCCTGTGTTTCCGATGGTTCCCGGTGACAGGAATTCCTACCTTTGAGTTGGGACTGGCCTTTCCCTGGGAAGACGCCCTGTAGCAGAATGAGAGGAAGTCCTCATTTAAACAGCTTTATGGTCTCCCATCACACACACACACACACACCATACACAAAAACATGCATACACACAGGAGACCTCCTCAGGAAACAGAGACAGAGGGGGTATTCACCTTTTTCCTCTCCTGGATGGTCTCTCTTCACTGAGAGGAATGGAGGTGAAGAGGGGTATGGAGGAGGAGGGAAAGCAGGATTCTGTGTTCGGTATTTTCAAACAGACCAGCTTGTGGCTGGAGAAAATGTGTGTATGGGTGTGAGAGAGAGTTAGAGGGAGGTAGAGACAGAGAGCGAGAGAGAGAGGTGCACAGAAGGTTGTGTGTGTGGAGTGTGAGACAGACAGACAGACAGTGAAGTCAAGGTAAATAGTGTCGTTGGGGTGTGGCCTGTCTTTGGCAGAGGGGCACAGACCACATCCTCTTTTATCACCACAGAAACATCCGTAGCTCCACCCCTGTCTGGCCATAGTTGGCAGCACCAAGTCCCTGAACTCTGACACAAGCACACACTTGAATTCTTTATTTTGACCTATAATGAAACATAATTACTACTAAGAAGCACACAGTCACAAAGCACAGCGAATGAGTGAGAGAGTGCAAGTGACTGAGTGTGCATGCGTGTTAGTGGAGTGGCATAGAGCCCAGAGAGGACAAGCTTCTCTGACTTGTCTGATGTAGTAAAGCTGCCAGGCAGCGCTCATTCACAAAGAGCTGCTGTGTTGACCCGTGTTCTTATCATTTAGGCAGCCAGCCAAGCTCTCCAGTAAGTAGAAGTTTTACATAGCCACTGGTGTGTCTCGTTACATATGCAGTAATGGGCTTTATTCCCCACTTCAACATATTGTAATATGAGATGTATGATGTCGCTGGTTGGCACTTGGCCCCATAGACATACATACAGTATGTTTATATACAGTGGGGAGAACAAGTATTTGATACACTGCTGATTTTGCAGGTTTTCCTACTTACAAAGCATGTAGAGGTCTGTAATTTTTATCATATGTACACTTAAACTGTGAGAGACGTAATCTAAAACAAAAATCCAGAAAATCACATTGTATGATTTTTAAGTAATTAATTTGCATTTTATTGCATGACATAAGTATTTGATCACCTACCAACCAGTAAGAATTCCGGCTCTCACAGACCTGTTAGTTTTTCTTTAAGAAGCCCTCCTGTTCTCCACTCATTACCTGTATTAACTGCACCTGTTTGAACTCATTACCTGTATAAAAGACACCTGTCCACACACTCAATCAAACAGACTCCAACCTCTTCACAATGGCCAAGACCAGAGAGCTGTGTATGGACATCAGGGATACAATTGTACACCTGCACAAGGCTGGGATGGGCTACAGGACAATAGGCAAGCAGCTTGGTGAGAAGGCAACAACTGTTGGCGCAATTATTAGAAAATGGAAGAAGTTCAAGATGACGGTCAATCACCCTCGGTCTGGGGCTCCATGCAAGATCTCACCTCGTGGGGCATCAATGATCATGAGGAAGGTGAGGGATCAGCCCAGAACTACACGGCAGGACCTGGTCAATAACCTGAAGAGAGCTGAGACCACCGTCTCAAAGAAAACCATTAGTAACACACTACGCCGTCATGGATTAAAATCCTGCAGCGCACGCAAGGTCCCCCTGCTCAAGCCAGCGCATGTCCAGGCCCGTCTGAAGTTTGCCAATGACCATCTGGATGATCCAGAGGAGGAATGGGAGAAGGTCATGTGGTCTGATGAGACAAAAATAGAGCTTTTTGGTCTAAACTCCACTCGCCGTGTTTGGAGGAAGAAGAAGGATGAGTACAACCCCAAGAAAACCATCCCAACCGTGAAGCATGGAGGTGGAAACATCATTCTTTGGGGATGCTTTTCTGCAAACGGGACAGGATGACTGCACCGTATTGAGGGGAGGATGGATGGGGCCATGTATTGCGAGATCTTGGCCAACAACCTCCTTCCCTCAGTAAGAGCATTGAAGATGGGTCGTGGCTGGGTCTTCCAGCATGACAACGACCAGAAACACACAGCTAGGGCAACTAAGGAGTGGCTCCGTAAGAAGCATCTCAAGGTCCTGGAGTGGCCTAGCCAGTCTCCAGACCTGAACCCAATAGAAAATCTTTGGTCCGTATTGCCCAGCGACAGCCCCCGAAACCTGAAGGATCTGGAGAAGGTCTGTATGGAGGAGTGGGCCAAAATCCCTGCTGCAGTGTGTGCAAACCTGGTCAAGACCTACAGGAAATGTATGATCTCTGTAATTGCAAACAAAGGTTTCTGTACCAAATATTAAGTTCTGCTTTTCTGATGTATCAAATACTTATGTCATGCAATAAAATGCAAATTAATTACTTAAAAATCATACAATGTGATTTTCTGGATTTTTGTTTTAGATTCCGTCTCTCACAGTTGAAGTGTACCTATGATAAAAATTACAGACCTCTACGTGCTTTGTAAGTAGGAAAACCAGCAAAATCGGCAGTGTATCAAATACTTGTTCTCCCCACTGTAGATTGGTTGGCACAGGTGCTGGCACATGATGCCAGGAGGAGCATAATACTAATGACTCCAGTGTCTGGGGTAGTGATGATCTAATTGTGTTGTTGGTGTGTTTTCTGTCTGTATGGGTCGGCTTTTATGGTGCAGGAAATGCCTTCTTGGTTGGGGGCGGGACATGGGGGAGGCTTTTGTACTTGTTGTACTTGAGGGTTAGAATGTGTGTGTTTTTATTTACATGCAGTGCAAGTGTAACTGACCATGATGACCCCTCTCTCTTTCTCCCTCTCTCCCCCCTCTCCAGTCATGGAGAGTGCCATCACGTTGTGGCAGTTCCTGCTGCAGCTGTTATTAGACAAGAGTCACAAGCACCTGATCTGCTGGACATCCAATGACGGGGAGTTTAAACTGCTCAAGTCAGAAGAGGTGGCCAAGCTGTGGGGCCTGAGGAAGAACAAGACCAACATGAACTATGACAAGCTGAGCCGAGCCCTGCGCTACTACTATGACAAGGTACATCTCACACATAGTTGACATTGGCACTACACTAACACCAAACACAAACACACACCTACTGGCATGGATGACAAGGTACACCAACATTGCATAAACCCTTCACAAACATACAGGAAATTGAGAAATCATGTAACTAAACCAAACAAAATGAAGAAGAAACTATACTACGGAACAAAGATAAATGATATAAAGAATGATAGTAAAAAGCTCTGGAGTACTTTAAATGAAATGTTATCCTTCGTTAAGGCAGATGGCTTGTTCATAACAAAACCCTTTGATATTGCCAACCACTTTAATATGTTTTGTTGTTGACAAGATTAGCAAACTTAGGTATGACATGCAAACAACAAATGCTGAGTCTTCATATTCATGCATAATGGACCAAATAATGAAAAGACAAGCACTGTTTTGAGTTCCACAAAGTCGGTATGGAAGAGGTGAAAAAAGGTTGCTATCTATAAATAAGGACAAACCACCTGGTACCGACAACCTGGATGGTAAATTGCTGAGGTTGGTAGCGGAATACATTGTGACTCCTATTTGCCACATCTTCAATTTAAGCCTAGAAGACGGTGTGTGTCCTCAGACATGGAGGGAGGCAAAGGTAATTCCGCTACCCAAGAATAGCAGAGCACCCTTTAAATGGTTCAAACAGCTGACCAAGTGCTTAGCAAACTTTTTGAAAGGTATTTTACAGAAAACAAACTAACGACAGACTTTTAGCATGCTTATAGTGATGGGCACTCAACATGCTCGGCACTGACACAAATGACTGATGGTTGGCTGAAAGTAATTGATAGTAAGAAGATTGTGGGAGCTGTTTTGTTAGACTTCAGTGCAGCTTTTAATGTCATAGATCATAACCAATTCCTGAAAAAAACATAGGTGTTATGGATTTGCATCCTCTGCCTTATTATGGATTGAGAGTTACCTATCTAATAGAACACAGAGGGTTTTCATTAATGGAAGCCTCTCTCATGCAAATTCAGTGGAGTGTGGTGTACCGCAGGGCAGCCGGCTAGGGCCGTTATTGTTTTCTATTTTTACAAATGACCTTCCACTGACCTTGACTAAAGCCTGTGTGTCTATGTAAGCTGACGACTCAACAGTATACATGTTGGCTACAACAGTAAAATAAATAACTGACACTTAACATAGAGCTCCAGTCCATTTTAGAAAGGGTAACTAGGAATAGGCTGGTGCTAAATATCTCAAAAACAAAAAGCATAATATTTGGGACAAATCACTCGCTCAATGCTAAACCTAATTTAGATCTATTATTGAATAATGTGGCTATTGAGCAAGTTGAAGAGACTAAATTGCTGGGTGTAACCCTAGATAGCAAGCTGTCATGGTCAAAACATATAGACTCAATGGTTGCTAAAATGGGAAGAGGTCTGTCCATGATAGGTCGTTGCTCTGCCTTCTCAGTCGACCAGACAGATCCTACAGGCCATAGTTTTGTCACACCTGGACTACTGCCCAGCTGTGTGGTCATGTGCGGCAAAGAAGGACATAGGTCAATTTCAGTTGGTCCAGAACAAAGCAGCATGTATCACACTTAGATGTACACGGATGGAAAGTTGAGCAGAGATTGACTGCATCACTATTGGTCTTTGTGCAAGGTATTGATATGTTGAAGGTACCGAACGGTCTGTTCAAGCAGTTGGCACACAGTTCGGACACTCATCAGTACAACACAAGACAGGCAACCAGAGGTCTCTTCACAGCCCCCAGGTCCAGAACAGATGCTGGGAAACACACAGTATTAAATAGGGCCATGACTAGATGGAACTCTACCACCACAGGTAACTCAAACTATAAATAAACCCAGTTAAAAAACACACATAAATAACACCTTACTGCACAAAGGGGACTGTGACGAGACAGCCATTTTATATATATTTTATTGTAATTTGCACTGTATTATGTGTTAGACCTAGATATTGTGTGTATGTATTGCTATGTAGGGTATGTATGACATTTTAAATGTATGTATTTCAGTCCTTGACTAATAATGTTCTGTACTATGTATTATGTAATGTTTCATGTGGACCCCAGGAAGAGTAGCTGATGCTTTTGCAGTGGCTAATGGGGATCCTAATAAATACCTCTACACAGCATGAACATGTCTGTACCAATTCTACAGGTCAAACCACCATATAACATCATGGCATGCATGTTAACAGTAACACACTGTTATTACTGTATAACATAACAAATTATGCTTAAACTCATCCTTCCCTCTTCCTCCTCCAGAACATCATCAAGAAGGTGATTGGCCAGAAGTTTGTGTACAAATTTGTGTCCTTCCCGGAGATCTTGAAGATGGACCCCGCGGCGGTGGAGATGGGGGTGCGGGGGAGTGATGAGGCTGGTGGGGCCCTGTCAGAGGGGGAGGGGGATGAGGAGGGGGTGAGGGGCGGCCCCCCAGGGAGGAACGAGTACCTCCACTCAGGCCTCTACTCCTCCTTTACCGTCAGCTCCCTCCAGCATCAACAGGACCTCCTCCGCCCCCCTGATCTGCTCCGGCCAGTCAAGGTAGAGCCTCGACATGATCACCACGACGACAGTGGCACAGTGATTCGCTTTGTTCAGAACCGCAGCCATAAGGGCGGGGCACTGCCGGTGGTGTCTCTGCCTTCATCCCCGCCCCCTTCCTCCAACGAGGGCTACTATTCATCCAAACCTTCCCCAAGGCTAGCCCACTCCTCGTCCTGCTCCTCCTCCCCATCACACAGCCCCACCCACGCACTCTGGAGGGCACGGAGCCCCGCCCCTGAGACTGACGAATCAGAGCAGAGCGCTCAGCCCCTTAACCTATCGTCTGGTCACAGAGACCGTGGCCAGGCCACACCCACGCCAGAGAAGAGGGGCTTAGCCAATAGCGTCCCACCAAAAACCAGGAAGCCTAAAGGCCTGGAGATATCCGCACCCTCCCTGCTCCTGACAGCCAATGACATCGGCTCTATCGCCCTCAACAGTCCTGCGCTGCCCTCAGGGTCCCTAACACCAGCCTTCTTCACTGCACAGGTCAGCACCACCCACACTCAATCTTTTCCCAGGTTAGCCCTGAACACAAACGCATACACTCGCTCCACCCTTGCCCTCTGTATGTACGTGCTGATTTGTGTGTGTAATGACATTGGGGGAAAAGACATGACTTATACCCGAGTCTCTCTGGAACTGTCTGTCCTTACCATAAAACAGGCAGGGTAGGGAGAGGAGAGGGAGAGAGGGAGGGAGGGAGAGAGAGAGTTATTGAGGAGAGACGGAGAGAGGAAATTAGGGAACGAGTGAAAGAGGTAAGCGGAAAAGAGTGAGAGGGTGGGGATCGAGACTAGTAAGGAAGAGGGAGGAAGAGAGGTAAGCTGAAGAGAGAGTGAAAAGAAGGGAGGGGAGAGAGAGAGAAGGGAGGGTGGGGAGGTCTGTAAGTGAAGCCATATGTTCCTAAAGCTCTTGAATCGCCGGCGTGAGGTAAGGGCTGTCGTAATACCACGGAGAGAGAGAGAGGGAATCTAGAACTCCTCTTTATTGGGCCACTACAAAACAACTCTTTAAAATAGCATACATCATTCCTTACCCACATAAACACAACCCCCCCCCATATAAACAGATACATTAAGTCAGGGAGAGAGAGCGATAGGGAGGCAAGATGGAGATAAATTGATTTCATATGTAGCTTCTCAGCTGGAACCTAGTGTTCCAAGTTCTGTGACCTCGAGAGTTCCCCCAAGTCAGCCTTGAATTCACTCCCCCCCGTCTCCCACTCTGTCCCCCCAAAGCAGGGTATGAAGCCCTCTCTCCCCTCCTAGTTCCAGTGTTTTACTAAAACAAACAGAGCCAGTGCAGCAGGACTGAATAACCACAGGGAGAAATGAAACCTTTGTGCTGTGTGTGTTCATACTCGGCTAGATCATTTTACAGATCACCAACAGAACATAGAAAAATGTACATCTCTCACTCTCCATAAAGTATTTATTCTCTCCCTCTAGACTCCCTCAGGTCTCATCCTCACCCCCAGTCCCCTGCTGTCCAGTATCCATTTCTGGAGCAGCCTGAGTCCCGTAGGACCCCTGAGCCCCGCTCGCCTGCAGGGCCATGGACCCCTGTTCCAGGTAAGACACACACACACTCTAAAAGAGAATAGAGAGAGAGGAGAAAGGAAAGTAAGCGTGAGGGAGCCGGACACCACCTGGAGTGAAGACTGATGGAAGGGAGTTAAGGAGGAGAGAGGGAGGGACAGAGGGGAAAGTTGTGGGATGGTGACAGAAAGGGTTAGGGGGAGGACAGTTGAGTATTTATGCTTGTTCGTACTGAGCCGAGAGGGAAAGGGCTCCACTCTAACTGGTAAACAAAGGAGGGATAGTTAGAAGTTTGAGCTACGACTAGGGTTGCAAAATTCCGGGAACATTCAATAAATTCCATGTTTCCCGAAATCCTGATTGGAGGATCCCGGAACCAGGGGGGAATAAGTAGGAAATCTATAATCCTCTGTCCAGGACTTCTGTAAAACCAGAAAATGTATTGAAAGTTCCCAGAATTTTGCAACTCTAGCTAAGACAGAAGATTCCCCCAAACAGCCTCATTTTCTCAACAACAACCGAGTCACATGACATCGCCGCTATTTAGTTCTGTGTGTGTGTGAGCGGTTCACTGTGATTGTACTTAAGTGTGTATATGTGTGTGATTCACGGTGTGCATGGGTTTCAAAATAAGCTACAGATGTTTCCTTTCTGGTGTGGACGAGGGGGGGCAGCTTCCTGCTCAGGGGGGGGATTCAGGAGCCCCACCCACTCCCATCAGTCCTCTCACAACAGGAAGTGCCTCTCCTCCCATCATCAGGAGGGATGTTAAAATACCTCGGCCACCATTTTAGGGAATTCTTAAACCCAGTCATCAGCTTCTCCAGAGTTTGGGCTAGAGTTCTTTATAAAGAAAGTTCTCATCATTAGTAGTACGCATGTATAACACTAGACTAGGGATAGAGATGAATGCACTTTACCTCAGTATAATATGGGGGGCATTATTATTATAATTGTGTGGTATTTCCTAATCTGACAGTGGATCTCACCTGTCTTCTCCTCTGTCCATCTGTCTGTAGTTCCCCACCCTGCTGAATGGGCCCATCCCAGTCCCCCTGTCCAGCCTGGACACCTCCTCCCCGCTGCTGCTCTCCCACAGCCCACACAAGTCCTGATCCTCCTGGAAGACAGTACCATACCCTACTGGACTCTACCACCAACTGGACCAAAACAGGCTTAAGCAGGCCCGACCAGACCAAATAGGCCCAGTCCACGCGAGTTCAAATCCTGGACCCCGACAAGGCAGGACTCGAGGCAAAATCAGGTTAAGACAGAAAAAAATCAGGACACTGCTGCAAACCGACTGGATCAGCCTTCAACTGTGTCAATATCATTATCATCATTGACTTGAAGATGCATTTTCTTTAGCTTAGTTGAAACAGATTTATTTTGGACTTGTTTAGTTTGTATCTCATCTCATCCAGCTTGAAGTTGTCCCACATTTATCCACTTCAGAATGCCAGAGTGCTGTCTATCAGAATGCTGTACCATGCATTGTACCTTGTCAGCCCTTTATCAATAGCCTGGCGTATGGTTATAACGCTTTATAAATGTTTGTATCATTGTATAGTGGTTTTGATATGTTCATTTGAGGCTGTGAACCTGGTTGTATTGTTCTGGCTAAATGTTTTTCTATGGTTTTGTATTGTATTACACTTTATGCATTATTACCTTGTACCGGCTGTGCCTTCTCAAATGTAAGAGTTATGTAAATGTTTTTTTTTTTTATAGACGAAATTCCAATTCAATATTGAACAAAAGCTTATGTAACAGCTTTTGGTTCTTTTTCATAAAGGAATTGATACAAATGTATTCTCATAATGATTTGCTATTTTCTTTATGTCCGAGAGTCAAGTAAAAATGTCTTAAACAAGGTTTTAAATAAACATGAAGCATTGAATGCTATACAACTGATTTTATGTCTGGTGTGAGTGTCACCATCTACTTCCATTTCACCCAGAAAACAACAATAAAGACAAGTGTATTTATCAAACAGACTCATTTTACTGTGATGGTTATGAGAAATAAATAGTTCCAGTAAAAAGAGTTACAGGGCCACCAACTGTCAGTGTTCCAGAGATTGAGTTTACACCACAGCAGGCGTTCCATATGTCAGGCACACACACACGCGCGCACACACACACACACACACACACACACACACACACACACACACACACACACACACACACACACACACACACACACACAGGTAAGCTCAGGTCATTCTTAAACTTGAAAAAGTACAGTATTACAATATTAATATACATCACTGCCAGTTGAAAACAACACACACAGCGGCTTGTTAAGTCTATTTAAAATTTCAATTTGAAATGTGTACAAACGCTGGAAGAAAAGAGACTAGTGGTCCAATGCAGACTGTGAAACAACAAATATTTTTTTCTCCTTTGAGAGGCGAAGCTGCTGCCCCTTGACATGCCACACTGACACTGTATTCACAAGGAGAGGTCAAAGACCAAAGGTCAAAAGGTCAAACATAGCAAACAAAATCTCTTAATACTGTCAAATCAAGTCAGCCATTTTAAACACCCGTCATCCTAGTAGTGCCCTGAAATCATGGTATACCCCACTCCCATGGCCAGCTACAGAGTAGAGAGCCATTCAAAAAACTAGAAACTGCTTACAGTTATTGATGATGCAGAAAAACAACCGGTATTGCAGACCTCCAAAAGGCAAGAGGAACTTGCATACAAGAACTTAAGTCAAGACCATCCTGGGGGAGGGGGGAAGAAAGAAAGAGGAGAGAGGGAGAGAGAGGGATAGACCGATGGGTTCCTGTGGGAGGTCACATTACTTCCTGCGGCGCGCCGGTGTTTCTCTCTTCCCTCGCTTTCCTGTTGTCATGACAACCGGAGAGGGGGACGGGAAATGTCATGGGGAGTCAGAATTCCTCCAAACTCCACCTTCTGCTGTGGTCCCATTAGTTGGCCAAGAGGCTCTGAGGGTCGTTGTGCTCTCCCAATGACTGGACTCTGTGCTTAATGACCCTCGCGACCCCATCTCAACCCCATTTTGACCCCTTCCTAACCCCAGTCTGGCCCCTGAAATGTTCTGGAATGTTCTAGGTCAAGGAGGATGAGAGGGAGGCCGGGAATTGCTTCAGTTCAGAGGAAGATTTCCAGTTGAAGACCAGACACTCCTAGTCTCTCCCAGTACCTCTTTCCCAGTCTGGACTGGTCTGGTCTCACTTCAGTCAAACACCACCATCAGAGGAAGCTTAAGAAAGTACTTGGGAAAAAATGCTAAAAAAGGCATTCACTCTCTGAACACAACGACAAGCACAACAGCAAAGTTAACAGCTATGATAAACAACATCGAGATCATCAGTGGAATCATAATAACCATAATTCATATTTCATAACAATAACAATAGTAACCTTCGCGACTGGTCGGCTGTGCATGGTGTCTGAGTTCACATCATCATATACACAAACTGCGTGTTAAATACAGACAGTAGTAGTTTAGCAGCAAAATATACCCCCCTAATCCCCCTTCCATATCTTCAAATAAATAAACGTAGTTCATCTCTCCCTCCCCAATCAACTCCAGACTCACTCGCTCTCTAGGGGGTGAGGGGGGAGGTCTGTCCAGGGGTGAGGGGCTCATGCGAGAAGGGGGAGGGGGCTCTGTCCCGTTCAGTCTCATCTCAAGCGAGAGCCAGTTACTATAGCAACAGGAACGAGCTCCACCCTGGAGGTCCCAGGAGCAGAGAGTCTAGAAGAGCATGCTCTGTCTTCTGTTCTTGCTGTTGCCTGGAAAGATGGAGTGAATAAAAGAGAGAAGGAGGGAGGGGGAGAGAGAGAGAGAGAGGGTTCTATGTATGTCATAACAGTTATGAAGCTCCAGGTAAGAAGAGGAGCGTGTGTGTGTGTTCGTGTTTTACACACCTGACTCTAGGTGTGAGGAGTTCCGATAGCCAGGGTCTCTCTGCAGTTGGATATCCTTCAGAGTGAATATTGATATACCTGAGCGAGAGCGAGAGAGAGGATTGTAATTATGTGTGAGTGTATCTCCTGGCCATTCAGAGGACTAGACCAGTACTGATCATCCCCAGGTTTAGAGACTCACTCTCATGCAGTGTGTGGACCTGTGTCCCCAGGCTCTTGAAGTAGGCCTGCTTCATAGCTTCATCTGCTGAGATCCTCTTCTTGGACTCATACTGGAGAGGAGGGAGACCAACAGTTAACACACTGACAGTACAGCAACAACGAAACAGAATCAGTAAGGCAGAAGTGACTACTGTGCCCCCTGTTGTTCATTATAAGTACTGCATGCCAGTGGTTCAGAGTATAACTGTGTAGGTTACACAGTGTGTGTTAAAAATGTAGACAGAGAAACTCACTTTCAGAAATGATAACAGCAGTTCAATGCCTTCTGTGTCCAACCTGAAAAGGAGAGAGATAGAGAGAGAGGGGAGGGAGAGAGAGTTAGAGTTAGAGAGAGCTCAGGAATCACAGGGTTTACTATCAGTTGGTGGTGACTGATAGGAACTTGGTGGGTCAGAGGAAGGAAGGAGAGTTGCTTCACTAAAGTTCCACAGGATTTCCTGCCTCCTGCACTGACTAAACACACTCACGGATACGCATTCACACACCCACACAGAAACGTGCACACTCACACACTCATTGACGCGCGCGCGCACTAACACACGGTACCTGGGTACGTGGTTGATGAAGGGCTGAGGTTTGTATTTGGGGAAGTTGTAGGATTTGAACTCGTCGACGCCAGAGATCCCTGGCCAGTTGTCCTCTGATGGCGTGCCTGAATAAATAAGAGAGAGAGGGGCCAGTCTTTAGATAACACTCTATCAACGTTTAGTTAACGCTCAAGTAATGTCCCCATCATCATCACCATGTCTGAGGAATTTCCTGCTTATTTAGAGAGTTCTGTGGTTGTGTGTTAGTGTGTGTTTGTCCCTGTAGCAGACACTAGGTGGCGCTAGGTCAGTGGGTTAGTTAGGCTGTAAAATCCAATCAGGGTGTACTCTGTACTCACCCAGCAGTCTGAATATGAGGTGGAGCTCGTCCTCTACGGTGGAGCCAGGAAACAGGGGCCGACCTGCAGCCATCTCATAAAATATACACCCCACACCCCTACACACACACAGAGAGAGAGAAATAGAGAGAGAGCATTACACACATGCACACAGCTTGTTCACAGATACGCATACACACACACACACACACACACACACACACACACACACACACACCGAGAATATATCCTAGGAAATAGGATGAAGGGTTTATGATGTATAGCTCTTACTAAAAGTTTATGTGTAAAATACACTGAATGAAGTGGTTGTAGTTCCTAGGGTGTAAGGGTGTAGGGCCCTCAAATCTGGACCTCGAAGCCAGTTCCACTGCAGTTTTTAATCAGGGACTGATTTAGACCTGGGACACCAGGTGGGTGCAATGAATTATCAGGTTGAACAGAAAACCAGCAGTACTCCGGACCTCCAGTGTAGGATTTGAATCCCCTTGGTGTAGCTTGTTAGGATGTAGTGTTCTTACCACATGTCAATCTGTGTGGAGTACTCGGAGGAGCCTAGCAGGACGTCAGGTGGCCGGTACCACAGAGTCACCACCTCGTTGGAGTACGTCTTAGTGGGGACAGACTTAGCCCGCGCCAGACCAAAGTCGGCCAGTTTGAGTTCCCCTCTCTCGTTGATGAGCAGGTTCTGGGGCTTTAAGTCTCTGTGGAGAACCTTCCGCTTGTGGCAGTACGCCAGCCCCCGCAAGATCTGGAACAAGAAGATCTAGAACCGTACAAACAACACATGCAATGTTAACCACTATTATGCAGGGTTTTTTATCTAAAGTGACTTACAGTACAGTGAGTGCTAGGCCATTAGTCTTGGTCATACTCACCTTGACGTTGTGCATGCTCATGATGTTCCCACAGTCGTCCATGTACTGCTTCAGGTCCTTATCCTACACAGGAAGTGAGGTCAACAGTCAGTCAGACAGGAAGTACATGTACAACAGCCTACTTAGGACAACAAACACCTCCGAGAATTGGGGCAGATATTTGACTACAAAGACCAGCATGCAGTGTGAGCAGAGTGAGGAAGTTAGTGATTCTCACCAGGTACTCGAAGACCAGCGTCAGGCTCTTGTCTGTGTGGACGATGTCGTGTAAGGTCACGATGTTGGCATGTTTCAGGTCCTTCAGTAATGACACTGGAGAGAGAGAAGGAAAGGGGTAATATATTGACAAAGAGGAGGAACAATAGTGAATGAGAAAGAGAGTGAAGAGTGAGAAAAAATTGAAGTTAGCATTGAAATCAGTAATGGGAGGATGAGGGAGAGGAAGATGAAGTGATAGAGGAGGAAAGGTAGTGAGGTATAGATTCACCTTCTCTGATGGCGGTGCAGGGTGCTCCCTCCTCGTGCTCCAGCCTGATCTCCTTTAGCGCCACCAGGTTGTCAGTCAGCTTACTGCGCCCCTTAAACACTGTAGCATAGGTCCCCTATAGAAAGACTAACTGGTTATGACCGGAGTCAAAACGAAATAACGTTTGGGAACCTCTTGTGAAAAACATGTTGTTTTCTGAGTTTATAGGAGTATGTTTGTGTGTGTTCTCTGACCTCTCCCAGTTTGTCCAGTTTGATGTAGGTCTCCAGCTTCCCAAAACCAATCTCCGACTGAAAAACAGAAATAAAGACAGAGAGATCATCTTTCGTGTTGTTTACGTCTTTTTCTCTGTGTTGAATGAAGTCTGTACAGGATACCTTCATTCACTACACAAGATTACATACAGACAGTCCAATTCAACCTCATGCCTGTTGCCATGGAGACAACCAGACAGGAGGGCGGTACCTGAACACTTTAGGGCAATAATGTTATATTCCTTCAATCTCTCTCTCTCTCTCTCTCTCTCTCTCTCTCTCTCACACACGTACCAGTGAGGCCCTGCGGGAGAGTCGGCTCAGGGGCTGGTCGAAGGTAGGGCTGCTCAGCTGCAGCTTCTCCAGGTAACCGTCAGGGATACGGATGTCAGCAGGCAGAGACAGACGCTTGTTCAGGTCCTACACACACACACCAAATTGAGTTAGAGATGCAACATACACATATATCATGAGTCCTATCGAATACTGCGTCTGTCTGTGTGTGTGTGTGTGTGTGTGTGTGTGTGTGTGTGTGTGTGTGTGTGTGTGTGTGTGAGAGACATGTAGACAGCAGAAAGCTCCATGACTACACCCACACACTTTGTCCTAGAAATGACTCTCTCCTCTCCTCCCACTCCTCCTCACCCAGTCAAGAGAGACAGAAGAATAGAGGTGCTTATACAAAAATAATCCAGACATGAAAACAATCGTTATTGAAGAAGAGAAAACATGGCATCGCAGATGCACATCAAATACATGCCTACACACACTCAACACAAAACGGACAAAAACAGACAAACACAACATAGGTAAGCAAACAAGCATTTTCACACACTATTGACACAAAAACACACCCACCATAGATATCATGTAACACACGTGTATACCGCCTGCGATCTCTCCCCCCATAGAAACAGATCAAAAGAGATGTTCTCTCTATAGATAGTGATATGAATCAGTGTATTGTTACAGCCTACTAACCCCAAACACTTGGCTTCAAAGGGAACAAATGGGCAGAATGACATGTACCCACATGAGTGTGTGTGTGTGAATCTGGTTAGATGTAGTAACTGAGATGACGTGTGTGTGTGTGTGTGATTATTCAGATATGTCTGATGATTACCATCTAAAGCTCAAGCACCTCTTGTGCCTCTGCTTAGACTGCTAAAATAAACACTTGGCATCGAGGAGAAATAGGTCAATCCGTGTGTGTGTAATACCATAATACTGATATACAGGTAGTCAAGTACTGCTTACACTTCTCCAGACTGACCACCAGGTGGCAGAGTGTCACCAGGCTGAGGAAACAGCATTCCTACCAGTGATTCTAGAAGAACTCAGTCAACAGAACCAGTGAGACTAGCATTAACCTGCACTAAATATATTATCCATAGTATAAATTCTAATAGTCCATGGGACACCAGGAACTAAAGTCAAACTTCACAGCATTCACACACATAGAAAATAGCAAAAAGAACACAGCTTACACATACAGAAAAAAGCAAAAACGAGTCACACAGAGAGGAAAGGAAAAACATCCCCAGTCTTAAAGAGCGACTGAGAACACGCCGATTGGCACTTGTGTTTTTCTGTCGCTCATTAGAAAAACAAGAGATCAGTATTGGAGATGTTTGTCCCCCATGAGACACTGTAGACGAGGAAGCCTATTTCACTTCCTCAAAATCTCCAGAATGAATCTAAGATAACTCAAGAAATCTGTAATTAAAGTTGCTGCGGAGGATGTTTTAATTGTGCAATGTGTGGAGCTGCTGGGCAGGTCTGTCTCACTGTCTGTGGTATTGGATAGAGAGCAATCACCGCAGCTGTTCACCCCATGTTAGTGGTCAAATGCTCATCTTCAAATTAAAACTCAACCTCCATTTACCCGTTGTGACGCACAGATGTTCCAAACTCCGTTTTGGACGAGACTGACTTTATGACCAGAATGATCCTTTTTACACTTTGTAGTAAATTTTGACACTAGAATAACTGTTTCTGACTCATACTGATGCCACATCAGTACGTTTTCAAAAGGGATTCCTTACTTTTTAAAGGCAGTCCCTCTTTAAATCCCAGGTTCTTGCTGAGCTAAGTGGAGCAGTCTCTCTCCCTGTCTCCATCCCACTCCCTGTCCGAGGTTCCTCTCAGGATTGTTGACCAGCTATGTGGCGGGGGATCGTCTGGAATCTCAACAGTCAGAGGCCAAGCGTGTCACAGATTACTGTCGCATGACAACATTCCATTAGTCAGTCAGTCAGTCTGTTTAACTGTTAGTGGCCTGAACCAGCTCATACTTTCCACCCTGCCTGCCATCAACCCTCCTCTTTCTCCATCCCTCTTTCTTCCTTTCTCTATCCCACTACCTCCATAACTCCCTTTCCCTCCACATCTCTCCCCCGCTCTTTCCCTCCATCTCTCTACCCTCCTCCTCTCTCTGGTCCTTGGGCAACAGGATTCATATCAGTATTCAGAGTCAGACAGTGAAAGCCTCGTAGAGTGTTCCCTGCTTATCTCTCTCCTCTCCTACCCACAACACCAACAGAGAAAGAGAAGAGGACAGAGATGGGGAGCAGGGAGAGGTGTAGTTCCTTTATCGAGAGACAGGGATTGGTGGTGGGGGTTGGGGAGTACTCCGTCATAGAGTGAAGAGTGTGTGTTTGTGTACCTCCATGGAGATGCGTCGTTGCACTCTATTCCTCAGACACACCCCGCTGGGCGACTGCACCTCGTCTGACGACGTCCCAGACGCCTGGTCACTCTCCCCGTCTGAGCCCATCTTCAGGTTCTCATGGACGATGTCTTGGGAGGAAGAGTGGAAGAGGAGAAAGAGGGAGGAAGAGTTAGAGTTTAGAAGCTGAACATGCTCAATTTCAACATTTTGTCTGGCAAATGACACTCATAATCTTCTATGAGATAAACATGGTAAGGAATTGCTATAGCTTGTGTCAAATTGAGTCACTAGTCTGCTGTTTTTAGTAAGAATGGGAGAGAATTAGTTAGAGACAGAAGGAGTGCTCTCTCTCATTCTGTCAACAGTTACAGTTTATGGCCTGGTCCCGACCCTACAACCTCTCTTCTTCTCTCAAGTTCCCTTCTTTCATCATCCTGCAGTCTCTCTCTCCCTCTCCCCTTCTCTCACCCCTTCCCCCTCTCACCCCACAGGCCAAAGATTAAACAATTTAACCAACTGCTTCCTCCAGAGTCATAAAACTAAAACTACAGCCTCTGGTCTAGATCACGGTGCGTAGTGGGGGGGTGAACTAACGAACACACACAAAGTTAAAGCAGTTCTGCATGGAAGAGTGGGCCAAAATTCCTCCACAGCGACGTGAGAGACTGATCAACAACTACAGGAAGCATTTGGTTGGAGTCATTGCAGCTTAAGGTGGCACAACCAGTTATTGAGTGTAAGGGGGCAATTTCTTTTTCACACAGGGGAATTGGGTTTTGCATAACATTGTTTATTAAATAAATATGTAGTTGTTGTGTTATTTGTTCACTTATGTTCCCTTTATCTAATATTAGGTTTTGGTTGAAGATCTGATAACATTCAGTATCACAAATATGCAAAAGTAGAGAAAATTAGAAAGGGGGCAAATACTTTTTCATAGCACTGTACATGCATTCACACAAACACACAGTGTTAATGAGTAGCTGTATCTGAGTGTGCTGGCACATATTCTCTCTGTCATCATTGTGTCAACACCTCCAACCCAGCAGCCTGTCATCATATCATCCAGCACACTGTACTACTGTCATCTTCACCTCCCTCTCCCTCCTTTCTGCTTCTCTCTCTATCCGTCTATCTTATTCTCTGTCTACCAAATACCCCTCTGTTCTTTCCAACTCTACTCTCTTCCCTCTCTTTGGCCCTATTTCTTCTCTCCCACTCTGTTCTTTGAGCTAAACAGGCATATAACATAGTGTGACAGTGTGTTCTAATCTAGTTTCATCTTGTCCCAGATAGACTTGCCTGGTTGTCTGTTCCCCCCAATATCCCCAAACCCATGTAACTCTAACTGGGACAGAGTTCAGTCTGAGGAGAAGCGCTTAATCAAAACGTATCGACAAGACCGCAGACCATAATAGTTGGCTCACCCTGGAGACCAGAGAACAGCAAGGAACAGCTATCGTCATGGTGATGGCTCAGAGAACATGCAGGGGAGACGTTTGTCCTCAGATACACACAAATGTATGAATCACATACGCACACAAACATCTAACTTTTAGAAGCAAATATAAACCTGCACAAACACACAGTGTAGAATGAGAAAGGTTGACTCATACAACAATACTTAATTGAGAGGAAGGTTAGAGATAAAGATGGCGAGACAGACGAGTCTGGTGTTGTGTGGGATGAAATGTCACACCATGACCGTGTCAGGACGGAACACTCAGGGTCTATGACACACTTCCTGTTTGTCCCCTGTCGCCATCTGCTCTTTCTCAGTCACTTCCTGGTGCGAGAATGCCTGTCTCCACGGCAACTCACCCTGGCAGCTGGGTGGCGACCGGGTGGCATGGCCATGAACGAGAACAGGCTGCTTATAGTGGTGCTGCTAGTGGGTGTGTCATTAGTGAAAATGCCTGCATCTTTGAATGAGTGTGTGTGCGTGCATACAGTAGGGAAAAAAAGTATTTAGTCAGCCACCAATTGTGCAAGTTCTCCCACTTAAAAAGATGAGCGAGACCTGTAATTTTCATCATAGGTACACGTCAACTATGACAGACAAATTGAGAAAAAAAAATCACATTGTAGGATTTTTAATGACTTTATTTGCAAATTATGGTGGAAAATAAGTATTTGGTCACCTACAAACAAGCAAGATTTCTGGCTCTCACAGACCTGTAACTTCTTCTTTAAGAGGCTCCTCTGTCCTCCACTCGTTACCTGTATTAATGGCACCTGTTTGAACTTGTTATCAGTATAAAAGACACCTGTCCACAACCTCAAACAGTCACACTCCAAACTCCACTATGGCCAAGACCAAAGAGCTGTCAAAGGACACCAGAAACAAAATTGTAGACCTGCACCAGGCTGGGAAGACTGAATCTGCAATAGGTAAACAGCTTGGTTTGAAGAAATCAACTGTGGGAGCAATTATTAGGAAATGGAAGACATACAAGACCACTGATAATCTCCCTCGATCTGGGGCTCCACGCAAGATCTCACCCCGTGGGGTCAAAATGATCACAAAATCCCAGAACCACACGGGGGGACCTAGTGAATGACCTGCAGAGAGCTGGGACCAAAGTAACAAAGCCTACCATCAGTAACACACTACGCCGCCAGGGACTCAAATCCTGCAGTGCCAGACGTGTCCCCCTGCTTAAGCCAGTACATGTTCAGGCCCGTCTGAAGTTTGCTAGAGTGCATTTGGATGATCCAGAAGAGGATTGGGAGAATGTAATATGGTCAGATGAAACCAAAATATAACTTTTTGGTAAAAACTCAACTCGTCGTGTTTGGAGGACAAAGAATGCTGAGTTGCATCCAAAGAACACCATACCTACTGTGAAGCATGGGGGTGGAAACATAATGCTTTGGGGCTGTTTTTCTGCAAAGGGACCAGGACGACTGATCCATGTAAAGGAAAGAATGAATGGGGCCATGTATCGTGAGATTTTGCCCTTCCATCAGCAAGGGCATTGAAGATGAAACGTGGCTGGGTCTTTCAGCATGACAATGATCCCAAACACACCGCCCGGGCAACGAAGGAGTGGCTTCGTAAGAAGCATTTCAAGGTCCTGGAGTGGCCTAGCCAGTCTCCAGATCTCAACCCCATAGAAAATCTTTGGAGGGAGTTGAAAGTCCGTGTTGCCCAGCGACAGCCCCAAAACATCAGTGCTCTAGAGGAGATCTGCATGGAGGAATGGGCCAAAATACCAGCAACAGTGTGTGAAAACCTTGTGAAGACTTACAGAAAATGTTTGACCTGTGTAATTGCCAACAAAGGGTATATAACAAAGAATTGAGAAACTTTTGTTATTGACCAAATACTTATTTTCCACCATAATTTGCAAATAAATTCATAAAAAATCCTACAATGTGATTTTCTGGATTTTCTTTTCTCATTTTGTCTGTCATAGTTGACGTGTACCTATGATGAAAATTACAGGCCTCTCTCATCTTTTTAAGTGGGAGAACTTGCACAATTGGTGGCTGACTAAATACTTTTTTCCCCACTGTATGAGTGTGTGTGTGCAAGCATGTGTGCCGTTAGTGTATACATGCATCTCTGAGTCTGTGTGTGTTTGTTTCTCTCTCTGTGTAACTCACCGAGGCGGCTGCCATTGCTGGGGAAGGTCATGAAGGATCCCAGGCTTCCTCCGATGACACTGTGTGGCCTGCGGAGGGGGGGCTTCTTGAAGGAGCCAGTGTACTGGTGCAGGAACGAGTGCATGCTGTGGGAGGAGGGTGGTCGCCCATTACGCACGATCGGCTCTGCAAGGAGAAACAATATGTCAATCAATTAGCCAATATGTCAATCAATCAGCCCATCTATCGATCCATCTATCCGATTCATCACGCAATCTACCAATCAATCAATCAGTCATTTGTACAAGTAGTTCATATACGGTTCTGTCTTCTGTTGAGCAGAATTCAGTAAACAAAGTGCTTCCTTGTTTCGTTATGTTTTATATAAAAAGGGTAGAAAAGAACACTTATGCAACCTAAAGTAGGTCAGAGGATTTTAGCTTCATACTTCAACAGCTAAAAACGTCTGTTTATGTGTGAGTGTTTTCCTTCTCTGTGTGATGTCTTTTCCACAAACATTGTGGCAGCATCACCTGCCGTCTCCCTGCGTTGTGTGTGTGTGCCCCAGTAGGTGTTTCATCCCACCAGGCTGCTTCTGTTGTTACATAAGGACATAGAGCTCCTCTCTAGGACACGATCATTCACACTGCTGCTCTCTCTCGCTTTCACTGTGTGTCAATTTCCCTCTCTTTCTTCCTCTATGTGTCTCTCACCCGTTCTCTCGGTCTCCCTCAGGCCATTGGCACACCAAACTCTCATTAGCCATCATATTAAAATCACTTCAGAAGGCAAGAAAGGATACTGTTGGCTGCCAGCTACATCAAACATTTCAACTGTATCCTCGGGGCGACCAAAGGGCCCTAATGTGTGTCCACTGGCTGGCTGTATCCTTCTCTACTGGCATTCAGTCAAGACTCACTTCAAAATAGTAACATTATCAGTCTCTAATCACTGGGACTGGCACAGAGCTCTGGAGTGTGTGTGCGCTCTGTTTGTTTACTAATACAATCTATAATACTCACTCACACACACACACACCTACTGACCGTTGTCCTTGTTGCCGCCGTCCTCGATGGTCATCTGTTCGGCCAGTTCAGACAGAGACTCGTCTATGGTGTGGCTGGAGCGCAGAGTCAGGGACAGACGCCGCTTAAACCTCTTCATCTTCTCCATCACACACTCCTCAGGGTTGGCTGGGCTGGGCTGGCAGGGCCTGTAGAGCACAGAGGGCAAAGGTCAGCACTGGACCTACACACACACTCAATTATCTTTAACATTTTAGTCATTTAGCAGACGCTCTTATCCAGAACGACTTACAGTAATGAGTGCATACATTTTCATATTTGTTTGTACTGGTCCCCCGTGGGAATCAAACCCACAATCCTGGCGTTGCAAGTGCCATGTTCCACCAACTGAGCCAGACACACACACACACACACACACTTTAGGTGGCCAGGCATAAACAAATAACTTGTAATTGTCTCGCTAGTCACTTCTAGTCCAATGTTGCTCACATAGCGACATGCTAGCTTCCTTATCTTGAGATTGGTACAGTTGGGTTGGAGTAAGTATGTTGTGTTGTTGTGATGTTATTATTCCAGTATTGTACCAACACATGAACACACCTACACATTGACAGTGAGAAGCCCAATCCTTAAGCTGCAAGAGTATGCATGAGAACGTAAGTGTGTGTGCTAAAATAGCACCCTTCATAAATAAACTACGCCTCCTTTTAATCTAATATTTATGAGGAGTAGAGGAATACTGCAGTCACTGCACCTCTCCTTAGCACTCAGCACTAAGATAGTGCCTTAATAAAGCATGAATTAAAGATGAATTTAACAGCCAAACATGAATACTGCTTTCCTTAATTTCAAGCAAAATACATCAACACACACACATATCCACACAGATGCAGAAGCAGACACACACACAAACACACCGCGCGCAGAAGCTCATCCATAATTTATCAAAGCCATCTCTCCTGTGGCTAAAATGACATAATGAGAGGTGCAATACAGAGGTCAACTTTAAATCCACAGTACCAGCTAAATATAGGAATAGCAGTCACAGTCACAGTCACAGTCACACACACACACACACACACACACACACACACACACACACACACACCTCCCCATCAGTGTCCTCAGACTATCCACACCCTAATTAACAGCAGTGGTCGTCATGTGGTTGTGTCCTGTGGTGTGATTGGTGGGCTGCAGTGACAGATCTGGGCCAGCGGCTGTAATGATTGGCCAAGGCAGACTGGCTGGCTGAGTGTGATGGGAGGTGAAAAGGCCAGCAGACTGGGAGAACTGGCCACATTCCATAGCAACACAAATACCTGCCTGGTCCGATGGTATGGCTGTGTTTTGTGTGCATCCATCCGTGTAGGACCTACTGTATGTGTGTGAATGTATCAATGAATTATGTGTTGTGTGGATATGTTAGTGTTTGATTTATGTGTGTATGGTAAATATGCATAAATGTATGTAGAATACAGTATGTGTGTGTGTGTGTGTGTGTATCTATCTGTGTATGGTTTGTGTGTGTGTGTGTGTGTGTGTGTGCATCTATCTGTGTATGGTTTGTGTGTGTGTGTGTGTGTGTGTGCATGCGCATGTGTGTATGCATGGTGTGTGTATCAGTGTATGGTTTGGGTATCAGTGTGTGTGTTTATGTGTATCAGTACGTGCGTGTCTGTGCATGCTGACACAGCAGTAAGCCAGGTCACAGGAAACACCTTGCTCTCTCTGCCTCAGGCCAGTTTCCCTGCCCATTGTGTTGCCGCGGTGACGCCCTCGGGCGAGCGGGACCCCCCCTTCTAACCCCCCCCCCACACCATCCCGTACTGGACACGGCGATAACACACTGCCAGCCAGCAGTGAAGGGTGCGGTGTGTGACACACATGGGATACAGTAAGCCACTACATCATGAAAACATCCTAACACAGCACTAACCTCACAACATCAGACAGAGACACAAGATTATCTAACTATCCATCTCTCCATCCATCGACACTGTATATGCAAAAGTATGTAGACACCCCTTCAAATGAGTGGATTCGGCTATTTCAGCTATACCCGTTGCGGACAGGTGTATAAAATCAAGCACACAGGCACCGCCATAGGATTCCACCTTTCCAACAAGTCAGTTAGTCAAATTTCTGCCCTGCTAGTGCTGTTATTGTGAAGTGGAAACGTCTAGGAGCAACAACGGCTCAGCCGTGAAGTGGTAGGCCACACAAGCTCACAGAACGGTGCCGCTGAGTGCTGAAGCGCATAAAGATCGCCTGTCCTCGGTTGCAAACTGCCTCTGGAAGCAACGTCAGCACAAGAACTGTTCATCGGGAGCTTCATGAAATGGGTTTCCATGGCCGAGCAGCCGCACACAAGCCTAAGATCACCATGCGCAATGCCAAGCGTTGGCTGGAGAGGTGTAAAGCTCGCCACCGTTGGACTCTGGAGCAGTGGAAATGCGTTCTCTGGAGTGATGAATCACGCTTCACCATCTGGCAGTCCGACGGACGAATCTGGGTTTGGCGGATGTGAGCAGAACGCTACCTGCCCGAATGCATAGTGCCAACCGAAAAGTTTGGTGGAGGAGGAATAATGGTCTGGGGCTGTTTTCCTTGGTCTGGGCTAGGCCCCTTAGATCCAGTGAAGGGAAATCTTAATGCTACAGCATACAATGACATTCTAGACGATTCTGTGCTTCCAACTTTGTAGCAACAGTTTAGGGAAGGCCATTTCCTGTTCCAGCATGACAATGCCCCCGTGCACAAAGCAAGGTCCATACAGAAATGGTTTGTCAAGATCGGTGTGGAAGAACTTGACTGGCCTGCACAGAGCCCTGGCCTCAACCCCATCGAACACCTTTGGGATGAATTGGAACACCCTGACTGCTAGCCAGGCCTAGTCGCCCAACATGAGTGCCTGACCTCACTAATGCTCGTGGCTGAATGGAAGCAAGTCCCCGCAGCAATGTTCCAACATCTAGTGGAAAGCCTTCCCAGAAGAGTGGAGGCTGTTATAGCAGCAAAGGGGGGACCAACTCCATATTAATTCCCATGATTTTGGAATGAGATGTTCGACGAGCAGGTGTCCACATACTTTTGGTCATGTAGTGTACCTTTCTCCTTCACTCCCTCTGAGATCATTAGCTCAACTGTATACACTTGAGACACCATCTGTCTGTCTAGACACACGCACACACATCTCTGTCATCCTTAAAATTCCTCTGTCATTCCTGATGGCATGTGTGTGCATTGCAGGAATCTCTGAAATCATTAAATCAATGACCGTCTGGATCTGTGGCTGCAGTTTACCATACCCCCACCCTGATACACCCTCACCCTGACACACCCCAACCCTGACATACCCTAACCCTGACACACCCTCACCCTGACACACCCACCATTGCACACACACTCATATGTCCAGCCTAAGCCTATATGCTAAAATGACCTCCAGGCTTGGAGGCAACGGTCAGTAGAGCACAACGTCAAAGAACGATCAGATAGAAATATATAGTGTAGAACAAACATGCCTCACTGTCATGAAGAGTGAGTAATCACATTAGTTCTATACATGACATTTCTATCTGTGCCCTCAAATGTGCCCCAGGCCAACGCATATAAAACGCATCTAGCAGCACATCCACCCTCACCAGTCAACCACTAATCTACCAATGAAAATCTATAACACTGTGTGTGTGTTAGGGGATAAAATATTTGTCTCCCCCACCCTTCGCCCCACATGCCCTAACACCCACCATGTACCAGGCAGGGTGAAGGCAGGGACTCTTTGATGTCAGTTTTAAGCGTGTGTGTGTGTGTGTGTGTGTGTGTGTGTGTTGCACAGGTATGACCTGGTTCTCATCTCATCTCGGCTGGAGTCGATCTCATTAAAACAAACATAGTTAATAAAGGAGAGGAGTGTGTGTGTGAGCATGTGTGTGTGTACTGTGTGTGTGGTGAAATTTTGCCGGTCCCCATATGGAAAAATGTTATTTTAGGCTTAGGGGTTAGGTTTAGGGTTAAAATTAGTGTTAGGGATTAGGTTTAGAGTTAAGGTTAGGGAAAATAGGATTTTGAATGGGAATCAATTGTTTGGTCTCCACAAGGATAGTAAAACAAACGTGTGTGTGTGTTTTGCGCGCGTGTGTGTGTACGTACATGCGTATGTATGCGTCTGTGGGTGTCTCCATTTGTTTAATCACAACAAACCTGCTGGGAAGAGGAGATGAGATGAGAGAGATAAGGGATTCCCAAACCTTCCATAACAAAGCCATCACCTACAGAGAGATGAACCTGGAGAAGAGTCACCTAAGCAAGCTGGTCCTGGGGCTCTGTTCAAACACAAACAGACCCCACAGAGCCCCAGGACAACAACAACAACACAATTAGACCCAACCAAATCATGAGAAAACAAAAAGAGAATTACTTGACACATTGGAAAGAACAAACAAAAAAACAGAGCAAACTAGAATGCTATTTGGCCCTAAACAGAGAGTACAGTGGCAGAATACCTGACCACTGTGACTGACCCAAACTTAAGGAAAGCTTTGACTATGTACAGACTCAGTGAGCATAGCCTTGCTATTGAGAAAGGCCGCCGTAGGCAGACCAGGCTCTCAAGAGAAGACAGGCTATGTGCACACTGCCCACAAATGAGGTGGAAACTGAGCTGCACTTCCTAACCTCCTGCCAAATGTATGACCATATTAGAGACACATATTTCCCTCAGATTACAGCGATCCACAAAGAATTAGAAAACAAACCCAATTTTGATAAACTCCCTTATCTACTGGGTGAAAAACCACAGTGTGCCATCACAGCTGCAAGATTTGTGACCTGTTGCCACAAGAAAAGGGCAACCAGTGAAGAACAAACACCATTGTAAATACAACCCATATTTATGTTTATTTATTTTCCCATTTGTACTTTAACTATTTGCACATTGTTACAACACTGTATATATACATATGACATTTGAAATGTCTTTATTCTTTTGAAACTTCTGAGTGTAATGTTTACTGTTAATATTTATTGTTTTATCTACATCACTTGCTTTGGCAATGTTAACATACGTTTCCCATGCCAATAAAGCCCTTAAATTGAATTGAAATTGAATTGATAAGGAAAGGAAAAGAGGAGAGAAGAGAGAGAGGTAAAAACAGAGAGCAGGAGAGAAGAGAGAGAGGTAAAAACATCGAGCAGGAGGGAAAGAGATCGAGAGGTAAAAACAGAGAGCAGGAGGGAAAGAGGTAAAAACAGAGTGAGCAGGAGGGTAAGAGAGAGAGGTAAAAACAGGGAGGAGGGAAAGAGAGGGGTAAAAACAGAGTGAGCAGGAGGGAAAGAGAGAGAGCGAGAGAGAGAGAGAGAGAGAGAGAGAGAGAGAGAGGGAAAAACAGAGTGAGCAGGAGGGTGAGAGAGAGAGGGAAAAACAGAGTGAGCAGGAGGGTAAGAGAGAGAGGTAAAAACAGGGAGGAGGGAAAGAGAGGGGTAAAAACAGAGTGAGCAGGAGGGAAAGAGAGAGAGCGAGAGAGAGAGAGAGAGAGAGAGAGAGAGATGGAAAAACAGTGAGCAGGAGGGTGAGAGAGAGAGGGAAAAACAGAGTGAGCAGGAGGGAAAGAGAGAGAGAGGGAAAAACAAAGTGAGCAGGAGGGGAAGAGAGAGAGAGAGAGAGAGAGAGAGAGAGAGAGAGAGAGAGAGAGCAGTAAGGGAAGAGAGTGTGTTCGGAGTTCACTACTGGGATTTTCCAACAGAACATTCTCCATTTATCTTATCAGCCACACTCGTGGTCTTCATCACACACACACACACACACACACACACAGTTTGATGCCAATAAGGCTATGATACTAATGTTACTGACATGTTCTGTTACCATCCCAACAACTCTTTCCTTGGTCTTTCCTTGTGCCAATGAGCAGAGTGCAGGACACAGGCCTGGCCATGTGGCTGAGGCTGAGTATGCCTGTGTCTGCCCCTCAGAGCATCACTGTCCTTGGGCAGACAGGCTAGGAAAGTGAGCAGGCTGTGGAGGATTGGGTTGCTGAGACCAAGGTTGTTTCTGTTGCTGTGGGATGTGATACACACACACACATACTCCCTTTCCTGCTGCATAACCTCAGTTGGCAAGGAAATATGAGAAGAATTGAGGGCCAAGGAAGCCACAGCTGTCCTCCAGTGTGTGTGTGTGTGTGTGTGTGTGTGTTGGGCAGTCTTTAATATCCAACAATAATGCTGCTGGTCCCATCTCCACTAACTAGAGCATTTCCCTCTCTGCCACCATGCAGCGCAGATATAGAGTTACTAGATTAGATGTTCCCATTGGACAGGTTTCAGAACCTGTATCAGCCGCACAGGGAGAAAACTCTTACCCTCGCTATTTTACATAAGAGAACTCTCTCTCCCTCCCTTTCTCTCACTACATCTCATTCTCTAACTCACTCTCTCTGTAGTGGTTGCACTCACTCACACACACACACTGTACAGCAGGGATCATCAACTAGATTCAGCTGCAGTCCGATTTTGTCTTGAGCAGGATGGTCAGGGGGCCGGAACATAATTTCAAATAATTTGTAGACTGCAAATTGACCACAAGAAGCCCAAACAGATATAATATTTGACTAAAACATAATCATTTAAAACCTTGCTTACATTATATAAGATCACATACACTGTGTAGAAAACATTAAGAACACCTTCTCCCTCCCTTTACCTCAGAACAGCCTAAATTTGTCAGGGCATGGACTACAAGGTGTCGAAGCGTTCCACAGGGATGCTGGCCCATGTCCCACAGTTGTGTCAAGTTAGCTGGATGTCCTTTGGGTGGTGGACCATTCGATGCACACGGGAAACAGTGGAGTGTAAAAAACCCAGCAGCGTTGCAGTTCTTGACACAAACCGGTGTGCCTGGCACCTACTACCATACCCTGTTCAAAGGCACTTACTGTAAACCCATTCTCCCTCTGAATGTCACACATACAACATCCTTGTCTCAATGCTTAAAAATCCTTCTTTATCCTGTCGCCTCCCCTTCATCTATACTGATTGAAGTGTATTTAACAAGTGACATCAATAAGGGTTCATAGCTTTCACCTGGATTCACCTGGTCAGTCTATGTCATGGAAAGAACGGGTGTTCTTAATGTTTTGTACACTCAGTATATAATTTATACATGCGTGGGAATACTTCGGAACAGATTTCCGAAATTAAAATCACTTGGAGTTGATTTGCTGGTGTTTGTACAGTCTTTTATATCCAACAATTAAAAAAGAAACATATCTACCTTTTTATTTTTGCTCAGAAAACTTGGGGGGCTAAATAAAATCACCCACGGGCCACCAGTTGGGGAAGTCTGCTGTACAGGTAGGGCTGCACGATATGGGCAAAAATAATTTAACCAAATATTGCGATTGTGATTTTACTTGTGATTTAGATCAAAACAATAGGCTGAACTGTTGGAATCATATAAATAAAATGAGTATTACGACTATGGTTGGTGTTGTTTGGCATGACAACTAATGAAAAAGACCTGTAGAAGTTGTTGCGACAGGGTAGGAACCAAAGTGCTGGTCAGAGTTTTCCAGGGGACCCTTATTACATTTGAATGTTATATTCATGATGTTTAAAAAACAATAATCAGCCTCGAGATATGGATATTGCACTTTTTTTATTATTATTTTTTATTTCACCTTTATTTAACCAGGTAAGCCAGTTGAGAACAAGTTCTCATTTACAATTGCGACCTGGCCAAGATAAAGCAAAGCAGTGCGATAAAAACAACAACACAGCGTTACATATGGGGTAAAACAAAACATAAAGTCAAAAATACAACAGAAAATATATATACATTGTGTGCAAATGTAGCAAGTTATGGAGGTAAGGCAATAAATAGGCTATAGTGCAAAATAATTACAATTAGTATTAACACTGGAATGATAGATGTGCAAGAGATGATGTGCAAATAGAGATACTGGGGTGCAAATGAGCAAAATAAATAACAATATGGGGATGAGGTAGTTGGGTGGGCTAATTTCAGATGGGCTGTGTACAGGTGCAGTGATCGGTAAGGTGCTCTGACAACTGATGCTTAAAGTTAGTGAGGGAGATAAGAGTCTCCAGCTTCAGAGATGTTTGCAATTCGTTCCAGTCATTGGCAGCAGAGAACTGGAAGGAATGGCGGCCAAAGGAGGTGTTGGCTTTGGGGATGACCAGTGAGATATACCTGCTGGAGCGCATACTACGGGTGGGTATTGCTATGGTGACCAATGAGCTAAGATAAGGCGGGGATTTGCCTAGCAGTGATTTATAGATGGCCTGGAGCTAGTGGGTTTGGCGACGAATATGCAGTGAGGACCAGCCAACAAGAGCGTACAGGTCACAGTGGTGGGTAGTATATGGGGCTTTGGTGACAAAACGGATGGCACTGTGATAGACTACATCCAATTTGCTGAATAGAGTGTTGGAGGCTATTTTGTAAATGACATCGCCGAAGTCAAGGATCGGTAGGATAGTCAGTTTTACGAGGGCATGTTTGGCAGCATGAGTGAAGGAGGCTTTGTTTTGCGAAATAGGAAGCCGATTCTAGATTTAACTTTGGATTGAAGATTCTTAATGTGAGTCTGGAAGGAGAGTTTACAGTCTAACCAGACACCTAGGTATTTGTATTTGTCCACATACTCTAGGTCAGACCCGTCGAGAGTAGTGATTCTAGTCGGGTGGGCGGGTGCCAGCAGCCTTCGATTGAAGAGCATGCATATAGTTTTACTAGTGTTTAAGAGCAGTTGGAGGCTACTGAAGGAGTGTTGTATGGCATTGAAGCTCGTTTGGAGGTTTGTTAACACAGTGTCCAATGAAGGTCCAGATGTATACAAAATGGTGTCGTCTGCGTAGAGGTGGATCTGAGAGTCACCAGCAGCAAGAGCGACATCATTGATATACAATGAGAAAAGAGTCGGCCCAAGAATTGAACCCTGTGGCACCCCCATAGAGACTGCCATAGGTCCAGACAACAGGCCCTCCGATTTGACACACTGAACTCTATCTGAGAAGTAGTTGGTGAACCAGGTGAAGCAGTCATTTGAGAAACCAAGGCTATTTAGTCTGCCAATAAGAATGCGGTGGTTGACAGAGTCGAAAGCCTTGGCCAGGTCGATGAAGACGGCTGCACAGTACTGTCTATTATCGATCGCGGTTATAATATCGTTTAGGACCTTGAGCGTGGCTGAGGTGCACCCATGACCAGCTCGGAAACCGAATTGCGTAGCGGAGAAGGTACGGTGGGATTCGAAATGGTCGGTGATCTGTTTGTTAACTTGGCTTTCAAATACTTTCGAAAGGCAGGGCAGGATGGATATAGGTCTGTAACCGTTTGGATCTAGAGTGTCACCCCCTTTGAAGAGGGGGATGACCGCGGCAGCTTTCCAATCTCTGGGGATCTCAGACGTTACGAAATAAAGGTTGAACAGGCTAGTAATAGGGGTTGCGACAATTTCGGCGGCTAGTTTTAGAAAGAAAGGGTCCAGATTGTCTAGCCCAGATGATTTGTAGGGGTCCAGATTTTGCAGCTCTTTCAGAACATCAGCTGTCTGAATTTGTGTGAAGGAGAAGCGGGGGGGCATGGGCAAGTTGCAGCGGAGGGTGCAGAGCTGGTGGCCGGGGTAATGGTAGCCAGGTGGAAAGCATGGCCAGCCGTAGCAAAATGCTTGTTGAAATTCTCGATTATTGTAGATTTATCGGTGGTGATAGTATGTCCTAGCCTCAGTGCAGTGGGCAGCTGGGAGGAGGTGCTCTTATTCTCCATGGACTTTACAGTGTCCCAAAACTTTTTGGAGTTAGTGCTACAGGATGCAAATTTCTGTTTGAAAAAGTTAGCCTTTGCTTTCCTAACTGCTTGTGTATATTGGTTCCTGACTTCCCTGAAAAGTTGCATATCGCGGGGGCTATTTGATGCTAATGCAGTACGCCACATGATGTTTTTGTGCTGGTCAAGGGCAGTCAAGTCTGAGGAGAACCAGGGGCTATATCTGTTCTTAGTTCTGTATTTTTTGAATGGGGCATGTTTATTTATTTTAAAGAACAACCAGGCATCCTCTACAGACGGAATGAGATCTATATCCATCCAGGATACCTGGGCCAGGTCAATTAGGAAGGCCTGCTCGCTAAAGTGATTTAGGGAGCGTTTGACAGTGATGAGGGGTGGTCGTTTGACCGCGGACCCGTTACGGACGCAGGCAATAAGGCAGTGATCGCTGAGATCCTGGTTGAAGACAGCGGAGGTGTATTTAGAGCAGGGGTGTCAAACTCATTTTAGCTCAGGGGCCACATGGAGGAAAATCTATTCCCAAGTGGGCCGGACCAGAAAAATCATGGTATATATAACTTAAAAACAACAACTTCAGATTGTTTTCTTTGTTTTAATACGATCAACATACAACATAAAGCTGGAGCCTGAGGACAGTGTGTCCAAAATAGTACAAGCACAACAACACTATTAATCATAAAACACATCAAGTTTATTTGAAAATTCTAAAGAAAAAGAACACAAACACACAATGCCTCAGTGATTAACAGAACTGTTTTCACAGAACTATATCAGGGTGTCATTTCTCAGGCAGAAATGTAGATAAAAATAATGAAATCCTGTTCCCCAAACAAGTGCAAGAACCACAGAGTCAAGAATAGGTTAAATATACAAATAAAATAAAAACAATTAAAAACAATAGCACATCAACATAAAAACATATAAACATAAAGCTGGAGCCTGAGGACAGTGTCCAAAAGCACAACATCACTATTAATCATAAAACACCTCAAGTTATTTGAAAGTTCTGAGGAAAAAGAACACACAAACACACAATGCCTCAGTGATTCACAGAATGTTTCCAATCACAGAACTATATCAGGGTGTCATTTCTCAGGCAGAAATGTAGATAAAAATAATGAAATCCTGTTCCCCAAACAAGTGCAAGAACCACAGAGTCAAGAATAGGTTAAATATACAAATAAAATAAAATCAATTAAAAACAATAGCACATCAACATAAAAACATATAAACATAAAGCTGGAGCCTGAGGACAGTGTCCAAAAGCACAACATCACTATTAATCATAAAACACCAAGTTATTTGAAAGTTCTGAGGACAAAGAACACACAAACACACAATGCCTCAGTGATTAACAGAACTGTTTCACAGATCACAGAACTATATCAGGGTGTCATTTCTCAGGCAGAAATGTAAATAAAAATAATGAAATCCTGTTCCCCAAACAAGTGCAAGAACCACAGAGTCAAGAATAGGTTAAATATACAAATAAAATAAAATCAATTAAAAACAATAGCACATCAACATAAAAACATAAACATAAAGCTGGAGCCTGAGGACAGTGTCCAAAAGCACAACATCACTATTAATCATAAAACACCCAAGTTATTTGAAAGTTCTGAGGACAAAGAACACACAAGCACACAATGCCTCAGTGATTAACAGAACTGTTTCACAGATCACAGAACTATATCAGGGTGTCATTTCTCAGGCAGAAATGTAGATAAAAATAATGAAATCCTGTTCCCCAAACAAGTACAAGAACCACAGAGTCAAGAATAGGTTAAATATACAAATAAAATAAAATCAATTAAAAACAATAGCACATCAACATAAAAACATATAAACATAAATCTGAAAGCGTTGCTCAAACTCCCGTAACAGTCCCGTTATTTTATCTTTGAACCGCTTCATGTCTGCCACATGTTGGGTCGCGCACACATTTTTCAGACAGGGGAAGTGAGCTGCATCACCACCGGCAAGTTGTGTCTCCCACAATGACAGCTTCAACTTGAAAGAACGTATGCTGTCATAATACTGCGTGACAACTTTGTTGCGCCCTTGCAGCTGTTTGTTCAAGTTATTCAGGTGCTCTGTAACATCCACCATAAATGCAAGGTCCTGCATCCATTCTGCGGAATGAAATTCTAACACTGGTTTGCCCTTTTCTTCCATGACCTGTTCAATTTCTTCTCGTAAATCAAAGAAACGCCTCAGCACAGCACCTCGGCTTAACCATCTTACCTCAGTGTGGTATGGCAGGCCATAGATGTGGTCTTTCTCTCTGAGAAGGCTGTCAAACTGACGGTGATTCAGGCTTCTGGATCGGATGAAATTAACAGTTTGGATGACCACCTTCATGACGTTATCCATCTTTAATGACTTGCAACACAAAGCCTCCTGGTGCAAAATACAGTGAAAAGTCAAAAAATCACGTCCTCCATTTGCAGATTGCACTTTCTCTCTGAACTTTCTCACAACGCCTGCTTTTTTCCCGATCATTGAGGGCGCACCATCTGTAGCCAGGCTGACAGCGCGGGACCAGTCCACTCCGACCCTGTCCAGCGCGCCGACGAGTGCGGTAAAAATATCAGCTGCTGTCGTTGTATCTGTCATCGGCACCAACTCCACGAACTCCTCGGTGACGGTCAATGTGTCATCAACTCCGCGGATGAAAATGGCCAGTTGGGCAACATCTGTAATGTCCGTGCTTCATCAATTGCAACCGAAAAACGCAATAAATGACTTTACTTTTTGCTTCAACTGGCTGTCCAAATCCACTGAAAGATCGGAAATCCTGTCTGCAACTGTGTTTCTTGTCAGGCTGATTTTGCAAAAGCCTGCCGCTTTTCAGGGCACACAATCTCCGCTGCCTTCATCATGCATGTTTTTACAAATTCACCCTCACTAAATGGTTTTGAAGCCACTGCGATTTCATTAGCAATGAGGTAGCTAGCTTTCACTGCAGCGTCACTGATGTCTCGGCTGTGAGTAAACACAGACTGCTGTTTCTTCAGACCCGCCAACAGTTCATTCACCTTCTCTCATCTCCGCTGTCCTTGAAAGTTGTCATATTTGTCGGCATGAAGACTCACATAGTGGCGACGAAGGTTATATTCTTTCAGCACTGCAACATGCTCTGAACACACCAAACATACAGCTTTCCCATTCAATTCTGTGAATAAATAGGATTACCATTTTTCTTGGAACACTCTGCACTCTGCGTCCACTTTTCTCTTTTTTGACAGAGACATATTGGGGCAATGAGGGTGCCAAAGCACATAATGTTAAAAGTAGAAGCCGTAATAAATATCGCGGGCAAAACAAAGTAGCTCATTGGCTGCACGTGCTTGACCTACTTGCTCTGCCCCGGTATAAACAGTTTGCTTGCTTAACACAATTGCTATTGCGCCATCCTTAACACAATTGCTATTGCGCTATCTTGTCAATATTGCCATCCAGTGGACGCAATTGGAACAGCAGTTTATTGAAAAATTGCAGCGCATTTTTATACTTTACAAATGTTTTTTAATCTTTATTTTATTTTATTTTATTTCGTCTTTTATTTTTTATTTTTTAAATCATCTCGAACCCATCTCATCTCGCGGGCCGGATTAAACCCGTTTGCGGGCCTGATCCGGCCCGCGGGCCGGACGTTTGACACCCCTGATTTAGAGGGTAAGTTAGTCAGGATGATATCTATGAGGGTACCCATGTTTACGGATTTAGGGTTGTACCTGGTAGGTTCGTTGATAATTTGTGTGAGATTGAGGCCATCTAGTTTGGATTGTAGGATGGCTGGGGTGTTAAGCGTATCCCAATTTAGGTCACCAAGCAGTACGAACTCTGAGGATAAATGGGGGGCAATCAATTCACATATGGTATCCAGGGCACAGCTGGGGGCTGAGGGGGGTCTGTAGCAAGCGGCAACAGTGAGAGACTTATTTCTGGAAAGGTGGATTTTTAGAAGTAGAAGCTCAAACTGTTTGGGCACAGACCTGGATAGTATGATAGAGCTCTGCAGGCTCTCTCTACAGTAGATTGCAACTCCGCCCCCTTTGGCAATTCTATCTAGATGGGTTGGCTGAGTGTGCTAACGCAGTGAATAACTCAAACTTAGGAAGTAGACTTCTGATGTTAACGTGCAGAAAACCGGTTACAGAAGTCAACAAATGATAGCTCCTGGGGAGTAGGAGTGATACTGGGGGCTGCAGGGCCTGGGTTAGCCTCTACATCACCAGAGGAACAGAGGAGGACTAGAATAAGGATATGGCTAAAGGCTTTAAGAACTGGTCTTCTAGTGCGTTGGGTACAGAGAATAAAGGGGGCAGATTTCCGGGCGTTGTAGAATAGATTCAGAGCATTATGTACAGACAAGGATATGGAAGGATATGAGTACAGTGGAGATAAACCTAAGCGTTGGGTAACAATGAAAGAGATAGCATCACTGGAGGCACCGATTGAGCCGGTCTCGGCGTGTATGGGGGGTGGAACAAAGGAACTATTTGAGGCAGTTTGAGAGGGACTTGGGGTTCTACAGTGAAATTGTATAATAAGAACTAACTGGAACAGCAATAGGCAAGGCATATTGACATGGGAGAGAGGCATAAAGCAATCACAGGTGTTATTAGAGAGAGCTAAGACAACAACTGGTAATGGCAATAAAGTTTGGGCTGAGGCTAAACAGAATAAACAGGACAGGGTACCGTGTAAAGGAACAGTCCAGCAGGCATCAGCTGTGCAGCTGAGTGATCATAAGGTCCAGTGAACAGCAATATGTGAGTCCGAGAGCAGTTCAAATTGGTGCTTCAGCACAGCGAGCAGGAAGCACGGTTGTAGTGGGCCGGGGATAGCAGATGGATCTTCGTGGTCGTCACAACGGGAAGCCTGTTGAAACCACAGACGATTACGTCGGCAGACCAGTCGTGATGGATCGGCAGGGCTCCGTGTCGACTCTAGGAGGTCCCGTCCGGTTGACAGAGAGGTAGATAGCCAGGAGATGTGCTTGACTCAAGGCTAGCTCAAGGCTGATTAGCCAACAACAACGTTCATATGGTTGCAGCTAGCTAGTTGCGATTATCCAGTGCTAAAGGTCCAGTGATTCTGGCAGAAAATCCGATAGGTTCTGGGTCGATAACTCGCTGTGCAGACAGTGCAGACTGGCCGATAATAGTCCAGACTAGAGCTGGCTGGTAGGTAGCGCAGGCCACGGACAATGGAGAAAAAGCCGCTAACGGTGGCTAATAGCAAGTAGCTAGTTAGCTGGTTAGCTGGTTAGCTGGCTACTCCCGTCTGGTAGACAGAGAGGTAGATAGCCGGGGCTAGCTCAAGGCTCAAGGCTAACTGGTGCTACGGGGGCAGTGGTGATTAGCCTACAGTGACATCCATTCGGTTGCAGCTAGCTAGATCCGGTGTTAAGGTCCAGTGATTCAGTTATTCCGGCAGAAAATCTGATGTTCTGACGGTGGCTAATAGCAAGTAGCTAGTTAGCTAGTTAGCTGGCTGGCTAGTTTCAACTGGATATTTTAGATAAAGGTGAGTAAATAATAGAATCCGTTCCACATTGAGTGAGGCGGGTTGCAGGAAAGTATATTTAGTAGAAGGATGAAAAGTGTGATAGGGAAATATATACGTGAAATACAAAAAAAATACAAAAAACAGGCTATTTACATGGACACACAAGAGAACACGACCGCACTGCTATGCTATCTTGTCAATATTGCAATTTTGATTAAAATATAATTCATTGTGTAGCCCTATGTACAAGCTCTGTGTATGAGATAAGCAGTCTTTGTCTCAGATACAGAGGGGTGTAACAGAGACTGGTATCATCTCTGGGTCACACCAAAACAAAGAGAGCTCATGTGACAGGGCTGGGGGACTGGGTATAGGGAGTGGGGGGGGGCACAGAGCCCATCTGGCATATCTGAATGATGTGAAAGGGAACGCACAGAGAACTCCCCATCAAACACAATCCAACACACTGGCTGATGGGCTCTGTGCCGGTGTCCCCCACCATCTCCCTCGTCTCTCCCCCACTCTCTTATCAGCATCCCTTCAAAAAAGCATACATGCGCAAGCAGGCACACACACACACAGTCTATACATTCTTCTGTGAAGTCCTGACCCACATTCCAAACCCAAACCAGGCACTCCCTCAGATCTCCCCTTGTTCCCCTTAGCCTGTCCTTCTGGGGATCCCCCAGTGTATCGTGGGTAGGCCAGAGCTCAGCGAAGAGGAGGAGACTTCAAAGAGCAGGCGGGGGAGAGACGGCAGATGACAAGGCCTAATTAAGACTAATACACACACTCACATCCTTAAATTCCTTAAAATTTGACAACTAAGACAGCTCCCTTGAAGTCATGTCCCTAAAGATACAGTAGTTCCACCCCCATTTAGGGAAATCTGCCTTGAAGTTGAATAAGAACAGCAACTTTTCTCTCTCTCCCTTTTGTCTCTCTCTAGACCCTGAACTCCTCGTCACCATGGTGACCAAGGCCCCAGAGTCTATATTCTACTTCCAAAAGACTACGAGGTCTAGACTATCCCAGAACTCTCTCTGGCTGGCTGCTCTTTTCTCTCCAGTCTCACTCCCACTCTTTGTCAAGTAACTAGGAAATATGATATGGTCAAATTAATATTCAATTGAAAATGGAAAAGAAAAAGAAAAATGGAATGATGTGTGTATTGATGTGTGTGTGTGTGTGTGTTTATGTGTGTGTGTGTGTGTGTGTGAGAGAGTGTGAAAGCGAGAGCGAGCGAGAGCAAGCGAGGGATAGAGAGAGCGGGGAAAATAGAAAGTTAGCATATTTTGAGTGAGAAGAACAGAATGGTGTCTTTGTGTAAGAGGCATGACATCACCAGGGTAACTCCAGGCATGTACTGTTAGCTGAGGAAGGTACAAACTAGAACAGAGAAAGAAAGAGTGAAAGAGAACAGAGATCAGAGAGAAACAGAGACAGAGCTGTACTGTAATTCATTACGAAACCAGGACAAAAAAAATACCATGATTTCGAAATGTTCACAATTTTATCCATTGAAGGGTCCTTTGGAGGAAGTTGTTGACGTATGTTTGACATTTGTATATAAAAGCATAACTAAGAAATAATTCATCAAAGTTGGCCTACATTAAGACGCCATAATGTTTCATCTGTAGGCGCTACAAAGCAACAATTGGTGTCATATGAAGCTTTACCGCTTGCTCTGTAATATGAATAGTATTTTGATTTCAATAAACACATTTTTACATTAATTTATGAATTTTAAAAAATATAAACATGAATATAGAAAAATACAAATGTATTGTTGAACATAATATACTCTACGGGCATATCAAAAGTTCCAGAGTGGGATCTCTATCTACTTTTGTTATGATCCAATTTGTAAGCATTACCAACAGAGTGAATGTGAAAATGGATTCAAAATGGTCGCCTTCTGCTGGTGATGTGCAGGATGTGTAATGATACAAGTAAAAGGAGGGCCGTGATTGGTTACATTGCCTATTGTGCCAATCTCTCTATAAAAATGGGCTATAACTTTAAAACTAGCAGAGATCCCACGCTGAAACTGATATTCCAGTAGAGTATATTATGTTCAACAATAGTTTTAAAAATTGCCAAATCTAAAAGATAGTTTTCAATATTTATATTTATGTACATTTGTGTGAAATAAAAATACTATTCATATTACAGAGCAGCGGTAAAGCTTCATATGACACCAACTTTCGCTTTGTGCCACCTACAGATGAAACATTCTGTTGTCTTAAAGGAGGCATGGGTAAGGCCAAAATTTAATATGCCAACTTTGATTAATTAGTTCTCAATTATGCTTTTAGATACAAATGTCAAATACATGTCAACAATCCTTCCTCCAAAAGGACCATTCTATGGATTACATTTAATAATTTGACCCGAGGCTAAAATGGTTAACACTGTGATAAGCTATTCAACCACACCCCTGAGGCAAAGGCCTACTACCTGTTTTTAGGGCTGGGCGATTTATCAAATTAATTAGAATTTTGGTTTTAGCGCGATGTTCCAAATGCCTGTATTGCAAGAAGGCTATTTTTGTTTGTTTTTATGAGCGTTCTGAGTCTTTTTGGTCTAGTCTCCTTGGTGCCTTCTGTGCTGTGTGCACTGTGCACCTTCCCACTGGCACACAGACACCAAGCCCCTCCCCCTGCCACTCACAACAACAAAGATGAAAGAACTTCTTCCTCTCTGACAACAAGCAGTTTAAACACGCTATTTGCATTTGAGGTTTGGTCCAACAGAAATCGGTCATATGGACACCGAAACGCTTAGACATAATTTTACTGTAATAGACGATAACTTAACCTTTCTAACGATACCATTTTTATGTCTCAGCTCCCAAAATGTTGAACAGAGCAGACCCTACTAAAACGAGAGTATCAATGAACATGATTGTGGAAAATGTATGCTTAGTTTGTCGCGCACGGCATTGCGGTACCACATTCCGCTAGCAGCATTTTAGCCACAGACTTATGTGCAATGAGCATAAAAATACACATTGATATCAGGAATTGGCAACTCGTTCTCATTCTGAGAAATAAGCATATTCCTATCCAGGTAAGATTTCAATATCTAAACAAAGTGAACAGGCTATGTTGTTCAAACAGTTGGAGACAGACAGGAGGGTGTATTCATAACAGTTCAACTGTTCTACTTTGTTAGCAAGCAAATAGATCCAAGTTGGCTAGACTTGAAATATAAAGTTTAGCTGGCTACTCACTAGCACGTGGGCTTGTGCTTGAGAGATTGTTTATTGGGGGATGTGCATTGTAGATGGTTCTGGTAAAAATGTTAACAGAAAAGGCATTTTCATTGACAGACTTGAAAGCCAGATCAGTGATTATTGCAAAAAAAAGCAGGTTAAACTATTTTGATAAAATAATACAATTATTAGTGGGTCTTATGGGTGTGGAAGGCTAACATTTAGCCTAGGTATAATTTTACAATCCCTGAATTGACATTATTGCTGACTGTTTGAAATACAGTGTATTGACCTTTAAATTGTACAACAAAGCTTATTTCAGAGATTCTTTTTTGTTGTTGTTGAGATATATATATATATATAGTGAATCGCCCATAAGTAAAACATTTTTTATAAATAAAATAAAATGGAGATATGATTTTTAGGCCATATCACCCAGCCCTACCTGTTCTATGTGTCTGCTGTGTACAGAGAGGTGAGTGACGGTCTATAGTTACAGGCTTAGCCCTGGGCTAGCTGACATCACCCCTATGAGATAAAGATCACAGACAGTCACAGACTCCTGTAGGCCACCACATACACCTGTGTAAGAGAAAAGGGGGTACAGCAGTGTACACACACACACACACACACACACCAGTGCCAGATGGGTTCCCTCATCTTGCAGGTGTGCCTTACTAACCAAAACCACCACTGTCCTCAGATGAATTGGATCAAAAGACATGTAGACTAGAAGATACTTCCCAGCACTCACCCACACACAGCATTACACCCGTTCCTGGACCCTGAGGGAGTTCCATTAAGCTGAATCGCGGTGCACCGGGCTATGGCCTGTCATGTGAACGGGAAAAAGTAGTGAGGGAGGAGGGCCTTTCTAAAAATCAAGCAGTAATCTGCGCCGCTCAGTCATGTTGTCAACAACGCAGCATGATGCATCATTCAGAAACATACATATATTTTCCATAAAATATATGTCAGAATTTTCAAACTAGTTTTCATTGGGAAGGCAGATAAAGGTTTTATATCAAAAGCAATCACTTTTGGACGGGAAAACAGAATCCTACTCATTACTCCACGTGCTTAACCTATGTCAATTTTGTTGAGCCAACTTCACTGGCTAACTCATTGATCCTGCTTTGTAGTCCACCCCTCTGGAGGCAGCCCGGTTCCAAATCGAATACAATCAACGCAACCCGGTTAACCCAGGGAATGCCAGAGGCATTAATCAAATCCCCTCCCTCTCTCATCACTCCCCCTCCACACCCCTAACCCAAACCTTGCCTTATCACACACACACACACACACACACACACACTTCCCTTAACCAAACTCAGCCTTATCTTAGCCAGCCTACCCAAACACACAGATGAGGTAGCAACATAAATAATGGAATACTGCCATTAGAGCTATAACACTGCCTCCCCTCTGATCTTTTGACCTGCAGCCAGACTCAGGGGTGAGAGGTCGGTCATATCACTATGACAACCTGTGACCCCTGACCTCCCAAAACCCACACGAGCCAACTGGCTGAGAGGTAATGACTGCTGCCACCAATAACCATAAACCAGTGCTGCCAGGGAGCAACCATTCACAGTGATGTAATGGGATGTGTTAGCCCAAAACGCTGCTGCAAGACATCCATCATACTGGTTGACTGGAACTGAGCCCTGCCCAACATGCACGCACACACACACCTCTCAGTGTAAGGAGATAAAAAGAGTTTCAGCGTGACTGACCCTGGAGGGATGAGCTGAAAGAACAGCGCTAACGGGTAATAGACGTGTGCGTGTGTGTACATTAAAGGCCCTTGCGCAAACAGAGACAGAAATACCCATGTCCCAAATGCTGTAATATCTCCTTCAGTGTGAGAGTGGAGAGAGGAAGCTGAGAGAGAGGAAGCTGAGAGAGAGGAAGCAGAGAGAGAGAGAGAGAGCGCGAGAGAGAGAGAGAGCGTGAGAGAGAGAGAGAGAGAGAGCGAGAGAGAGAGAGCGAGAGAGCGAGAGTGAAAGAGAAAGGAGATAAGAAGAGTGGGGAGTTGGGGATAGCGAAGGAAAGAGGGAATGGGTGAAAGGGGGAGGGAGGAGAAGAGGAGGAGAGGGGCAATAAGGGGGGTTATTTTTAGGTCTGGGTACTGCAGACTCTCACAGCTGAATACACAGTGTGTTGTACAGAGGACAGGCCTGCCATTATACACAGACAAGCATAAACACCACACAGGAACGTGCTCCCTCCCTCTCTCCCTTTTTACATTTGACGTTTTAGTCATTTAGTAGATGCTCTTATCCAGAGCGACTTACAGTTAGTGCATTCATCTTAAGATACTGTAGCTAGGTGGGACAACCACATATCTCAGTCATACATTTTTCCTCAATAATGTAGCAATCAGCAAAGTCAGAGCCTTTCTGATCATAAATACAAACAACCCACAGAATAAAGCAGGAAAATGTGTTATCAGAGCCCCATAGTGAGTGGCTTGACACACACACAGGGTTTGAACTGGCGCCCAGACACGACAGTGTCATCTGTGTGCAGCAAGGGGGGTTGGAAAGGGACAAAAAGCACTGTGTGTGTGTGTGTGTGTGTGAGAGGGGAGATAAGAAGATGTGCACGGACTAGGCTATACATTATCCCTGTGTCAAATGGAGAGATGAACGGGACAGACTCCAACATGACCCAGACCTCACCCCTAAACACACACACATGCTCTTAGCCAGTTAAACACAACCCTTTGGGGTTGCGTAGACCGCTACCCTTTAACCAGCTTTAGCAATCTCTCAGTTTTGCATGACGACCCTTTGAAAAGATAAAAGACTCCTCTTCTCCTCTGTGCTTCGTTGTCTCATCCCTCTGTGTGAGGGAGGAGCAGAAGGCCACACCGGTGCTGTTATTGAACCCTCTGTAGTCTGACAGTCAAGTCAATAACTGTCAGCACCTCCATCCTCTCTTCCTGAAGCATCATCCTCCCACCAGCCCTCTCAGCCTTACAGTTACCCATCTAGCTGTTTACTTCTCCTTTAAAGCCATACCACACTAACAAGGGCTAACGAGCTGCTTCCGGAAGACTCAGGACAGCCAGTCAGAGGAGCACAACAGGGAATGTGTGACTGTGTCCCCAAAACACGGGCTTCCTCTTCGCAAGGAACAGCTGGAATAGTTCACATTCCACAGGACAGAGATAGGAGAGGGACACGAACTGAGGGGACACACAAACACAGATACACACGCAAGATGGATGTGAACATTAAAGCAGCAAAATGCCTAAGTTATCTAAAAGTGTATTCCAACAACATAAAGAGCATATCAATTATTTCATCCTCGCAAGCTTCAATGGTTTATCACTTCACTGTCTTTTTTCCCACCGTTATCCATTCCCTCATCTCTCTCTTTTCCTATTGATCCTCCCCTTTCTCACGACCCGCCCCAGGCCCCACCTCTAAACCATAAAGCCCTAGAAAACAGGTGTGCCCACCAGGTGCCCCTAGGGGTCATCCCAGAGACACCCAGGCCAGCACAGGTGGTTGTTGCATCCCACGGTCCCTGTTCTGTTCCCACTGGGCCAGCCAGCGGTGCTTCCATACCCGGCCGTCGCCGGCCACGGGAGCCTCGAGGGCTATGCCGCGACAAGTAGGAGGGCCGTCGCGGTGAGCACGGAAGCCTAGGGCGCCGCGGGTGCAGATCTTGGTGGTAGTAGCAAATATTCAAACGAGAACTTTGAAGGCCGAAGTGGAGAAGGGTTCCATGTGAACAGCAGCTGAACATGGGTCAGTCGGTCCTACGAGATGGGCGAACGCCGTTCGGAAGGGAGTCGGGTTCAGATCCCCAAATCTGGAGTGGCGGAGACGGGCGCCGCGAGGCGTCCAGTGCAGTAACGCGACCGATCCCGGAGCAGCTGGCGGGAGCCCCAGGGAGAGTTCTCTTTTCTTTGTGAAGGGCAGGGCGCCCTGGAATGGGTTCGCCCCGAGAGAGGGGCCCAAGCCCTGGAAAGTGTTGCGGTTCCGGCGGCGTCCGGTGAGCTCTCGCTGGCCCTTGAAAATCCAGGGGAGAGGGTGTAAATCTCGCACCGGGCCGTACCGACCCATGTCCAGGTCGCTCCAGGTGTGACATTCCTCCTCTTCACCTGAGTGAGGGTTAAGAAGTCAGGAAGATAAACATTCCCGCCTCCAGTTCAGGCTTCTCAACGCTTTCAGCTAGTCTCCTTTCCTCTCCATTATCTCCATGTCCTCTGATTTGGCTGGAAATTACACGTGAAGGCAGAATGGCTAGGAAATTAGACTAGGAAAGGAAGCCATTCAAGAGAGTCGCCTGCCTCTCAGCCATATTTCCCCTTATCTCACTACCTCCTCCCAATACCACTTTAACCCCACTTGAGGTCAAGACGACCAAGCCTTCACAAGGTTAATAATTTATCTGCACACCAGTGTCATCTTCAACCAGTGCCAGTCAAACAGCTGCTGACACACACTGCCACCCAAGACCCTCCAAAAGAGTCCTGAGACTATCAGCACTAACACACACCAACATACAGCAGCCGACACACACACACACGTTACATGAGTTCTGCTACTGTACCATAACAGAACAAACCCTCCTTGTGATGTAACTTTACCTGCAGCTAGATCAATCAAATGTATTTATAAAGCCCTTTTTACATCAGCAGATGTAACAAAGTGCTATACAGAAACCCAGCCTAAAACCCCAAACAGCAAGCAATGCAGATGTAGAAGCACTTTTTTCTTCAGCCTCTTGGCTGTTTGCTAACAAGGTTCCCATGACTTCCTAAAGCTCCAGAGCCCCACAGTGTTAGCTGAACTAGTGAACCAGAGTCAAAAGACACTGTACTCTACTGTCACTGTGCTGTCACTGTGTGCTACGCGGGTTGAGATATGATGGTCTGTACAGCACTGTGAGGGAATGTAAAGAATGTGCCTGTCAGAACAGTGTGCTCACTCCACTAGGCCCCACTATGTAAAGTTACATTACAAGGTAAAGTTTGTTCTGTTATGGTAGCTGAACTCGTGTTCCTCTGTGTGTGTCTGTGTATAGAGTAGGCTTTGTGGAGTTCAAGGCTCCATGACTTAATCAGCATGGCAGCCAGGAATGACTGTAACGTGACACCATCACTCTGTATTAGACACAGTCAGTCTGTGCAGTTGTGCGTGTGTCTATTTCAGGGAATTTGCCTATGAGTGTGTATAATGAGTACAGTATGTGAAGTGTGTCTGTGTGTGTACAGTATTTGTGGTGTGCTTAGTGTACGAGTGCTACTGTGTGTGTGTGTGTGTGTGTGTGTAATATCTGTGAGTGTGAATAATCCGTCTCGGTCTGCTGCTGCTGCTCGGACAATGCCACCCTCTAATCTCCAGATTACCAGCCAATGTCCCAACCCCCACAGGGCAATGCATGATGGGACAGTTTCCCCAGGGGGAGAGAGAGAGGGGGGGCACGGCTGTGACAGAGAGGGATGGAGGGATGGAGGGAGGGAGGGAAAAAAGAGAGGACAAAGACAGAATGTGTGAGTGCACACACACACACACACACACACAGTGCCGGTCTGTGCATGGTACCCGGGTGGTGTTAATCAGACCCTGGGATCCTTCCAAAAGGGCAGCTCCAGTTCCCACAATGCCCCTCTTCAGACCACGACAGGAGGGCATTGGGCTCGTCTACAGAAACCCCTCAACCCCACCCAGCTTCCCTCCCTCCCTCCATCAAACTCTTTTCAGGGGACAGAATGTTTATCCCTCAGTATAAGAAGTAGTCCCATTACCACCAGAACACAGACCCACGTACATCGACTCCAGTTCAGAGCCATTCATATAAGATGACATCACAGCCAGATAACAATAGACTGGTATTGTACTGTTGGCCTACACACTCTCATTCTCACAAATTGCAGTCTGATATAAATGGCTGATTACGGTATATATGACCTCAATTCTCTCCATATAACAGCAGGAAGGAAGCTGCGGCTAGGTCGCCAAAGCAGACCAAGGATGTGTGTCTAACACACCTTGAAAGTACAGTCTATTTGTTTGCAGAGCAGCACACCAGACACTGAGACAGTGGTGCCAAAATACCATAATAATAATAATAATAATAATAATAATAATAATAATAATATGCCATTTAGCAGACGCTTTTATCCAAAGCGACTTATAGTCATGTGCGCATACATTTTTACGTATGGGTGGTCCCGGGGATCGAACCCACTACCCTGGCGTTACAAGCGCCATGCTCTACCAATTAAGCTACAGAGGACCACCATGACTAGTCATCACATCATAACACTGTAATCAACTACACTGAATGCCTTTTACAGTTGAGCTGTCTACACCACAACTTCATCAGTTTCACTTTCAAACTATTAATACAGAGAGAGAAAGGGATACAATACAGAAGACCACCCCTCTTCCACATTCCTTACATGGCTGACATAGCTTCCATAATCAGCACGTGTGCAAATGTGTCTGTCCCTCCGCCTCCCCTCCCTACTTGTGCTGATTCAGTCACCCATGGTCTAAAGCAGGCCTGGGAAAAAGAGCTGGTCAACTGTTGTCACACAGAGCAGGGGGTGGACACAGGCAGCTGCTACATAAGTGGAGATAGCCAACAAGTCATTAGGTTTTAGGCATGGTCACCCATCAAATGATCTCCCCTAGGGCTGTTGCGGTGACCGTATTACCGCCACACCGGCAGTCACGAGTCAAATTCCACATGACCGTTTAGTCACGGTAATTAGGCTTCTCCAAGCTCTGATGCAGCTGCTGGTCATTAGTAGCCTACCAAACTTGCTAACTGCCACAAGCTTCCCACAATAAGTTGGGTGATTTTTGGCCCATTTCTCCTGACAGAGCTGGTGTAACGGAGTCAGGTTTGTAGGCCTCCTTGCTCGCACACACTTTTTCAGTTCTGCCCACACATTTTCTATAGGATTGAGGTCAGGGCTTTGTGATGGCCACTCCAATACCTTGACTTTGTTGTCCTTAAGCCATTTTGCCACAACTTTGGAAGTATGCTTGGGGTCATTGTCCATTTGGAAGACCCATTTGCGACCAAGCTTTAACTTCCTGACTGATGTCTTGAGATGTTGCTTCAATATATCCACATAATTTGTGGTCCTCTGTAGCTCAATTGGTAGAGCATGGCACTTGTAACGCCAGGGTAGTGGGTTCGATCCCCGGGACCACCCATACGTAAAAATGTATGCACACTTGACTGTAAGTAAGTTGCTTTGGATAAAAGCGTCTGCTAAATGGCTTATTATTATTATAATTTTCCTTCCTCATGATGCCATCTATTTTGTGAAGTGCACCAGTCCCTCCTGCAGCAAAGCACCCCCACAGCATGATGCTGCCACCACCGTGCTTCACGGTTGGGATGGTGTTCTTCGGCTTGCAAGCCTTCCCCTTTTTCCTCCAAACATAATGATGGTCATTATGGCCAAACAGTTCTATTTTTGTTTCATCAGACCAGAGGACATTTCCCCCAAAAGTACGATCTTTGTCCCCATGTGCAGTTGCAAACCGTAGTCTGGCTTTTTTATGGTGGTTTTGGAGCAGTGGCTTCTTCCTTGCTGAGCGGCCTTTCAGGTTATGTCGATATAGGACTCGTTTTACTGTGGATATAGATACTTTTGTACCCGTTTCCTCCAGCATCTTCACAAGGTCCTTTGCTGCTGTTCTAGGATTGATTTGCACTTTTCGCACCAAAGTACGTTCATTTCTAGCAGACAGAAAGTGTCTCCTTCCTGAGCGGTATGACGGCTGCATGGTCCCATGGTGTTTATACTTGCGTACTATTGTTCGTACAGATGCCTTCAGGCGTTTGGAAATTGCTCCCAAAGATGAACCAGACGTTAAAAAAAAAGATCTGAGGTCTTGACTGATTTCTTTTGATTTTCCCATGATGTCAAGCAAAGAGGCACTGAGTTTGAAGGTAGGCCTTGAAATACATCCACAGGTACACCTCCAATTGACTCAAATGATGTCAATTAGCGTATCAGAAGCTTCTAAAGCCATGACATCATTTTCTGGAATTTTCCAAGCTGTTTAAAAAGGCACAGTCAACTTAGTGTATGTAAACTTCTGACCCACTGGAATTGTGATACAGTGAATTATAAGTGAAATAATCTGTCTGTAAACAATTGTTGGAAAAATTACTTGTGTCTTGCACAAAGTAGATGTCCTAACCGACTTGCCAAAACTATAGTTTGTTAACAAGAAATGTGTGGAGTGGTTGAAAAACAAGTTTTAATGACTCCAACCTAACCGTATGTAAACTGCATTGATGATATGTATTTTTTCCTGCTGCCCCTGTTTTGATACAGGTGCATGATAATGTCCATTCTAAATCAAAACAAAAATGTCACACGTATATTATTTAGTATATGCTACTGGTTATATTAATTTGGGATCTATTGCATCCCACAACTGTCCCAGACTACGTTTGGAATATTTATTTCTCACACAGAACAGAATAGGTCGACTTTCGTACTATGGGGGATAGTAGATTGACATAGGCTAGTGCTTTTGCTGTTCGTTAGGCCTACTCATCTTGTTGGCTGACGAAAAGTAAATGTGGACAGTTCTTCCAATATCTTCAATATGCACCTCGGAATTGGATAAGGACATGCGCAGTTGTGTCCCCGATGTGTCTGTCTTCACTTGTAGCCTGTGAGCCGGCTGATGAAATTTCGTGACTGCCACAGCCCTAATCTCCACTACACTTTAATTGTGTATATTTAAGTAATAAGGCCTGAGGTGGTGTGGTATATGGCCAATATACCACGGCTAAGGGCTGTTCTTATGCACGATGCAACGCGGAGTGCTAGGACACAGCCCTTAGCCGTGGTATATTGGCCATATATCACAAACCCCCGAAGTGCCTTATTTCTATTATAAACTGGTTACCAACGTAATTAGAGCAGTAAAAATTAATGTTTTGTCATACCCATGGTATACGGTCTGATATACCTCGGCTTCCAGCCAATCAGCATTCAGGGCTCGAACCACCCAGTTTATAATCAATACTTAATCATGTGCAGTATAGACAACATACATGACTATGAAATTGGGAAAATATCAATGATAAAGTGTTAGAAGTAACACCTCTGAGTTTTCCATCTTACAGAATGCTGTTCTCTGGTTAGTTCTATAGCCGTCTGTACATTCCTTTACCTCTGTTCTAAGACTCTTTAATGTGTCGGTGTGGGAGTGATGCACACTCAGGCTGCAATAATTACACTCATTATCAAGGCTACAATTAGACTACCCCGGAAAAAACATAATTGCTCTGCGACCCAAAATACACCCAATGACAAAGGACCATGTCCCGAATTCACATGGCATCAGATGATAAATAAAGGGGGACTTTATCAGCCTCCTCTTCCTCCCTCTCTTCTCTGTCCTCCTCTCAGGAATCAGGAACTGAGGGAAAGCATCTGATTGACCCTAATGATAATCTGATGTCACATTCCACACGTCCAGGCAAACAGTTGAACCCTTGGCTGACCAGACTGAGACTCACAAACACATGAACATTCACACAAGGACTAAAGAGAAATATAGTCATGGAAAATATATGTATATCTTGCTCTCTCGTCCGCACACACATAAAACACACACTTGTTCATCCCTCAGTATGGTGTTAGCTATGTCTTCAGTGCTAGCTACAGTTCTGGTTGTGGGCACTGTGCTTGCTGTTCCTCTCATCCCTACTCAATTAGCTTTCTCAAGACAAAGTTACATAACACAAGATTAAAGGCCTGATGTGATAGTGCATGAGAAAGAAAGAGGAAGAGAGAGAGAGAGAGATATCTTGTAAGTTGGGATGGATAGAAATAGCGTAAGAGATAGCGCCTGGTTCTGTTGTCAATGGCAACAGTGTGTTCTAACCAAGGATGATCATCTGTAAGCCTGTCAGAGGGATATTCCTCTCCCATAGCAGACAGGAACTTTGTGAGCATACTGCGTACTTTAGCACATCTGCATTGTGAATGCATGCACTGTCATTGTGGGCATTTGTGGCATTAGTCTGTTAATACTCCCCCCCCACCAGAGTGAACACGTTCATATAGGGAGAATAGTCTGGACCCTATCCTCTCTTTTTCATCCCCTAATCTCCTCTCGTCTCTCCTCTCTCAGACTTGATCTACTGATTTGCATGTGAAGGCAGACAGACAGATACAGTGGGGGGGGGAAAGTATTTAGTCAGCCACCAATTGTGCAAGTTCTCCCACTTAAAAAGATGAGAGAGGCCTGGAATTTTCATCATAGGTACACGTCAACTATGACAGACAAAATGAGGAAAAAAAATCCAGAAAATCACATTGTAGGATTTTTTATGAATTTATTTGCAAATTATGGTGGAAAATAAGTATTTGGTCAATAACAAAAGTTTCTCAATACTTTGTTATATACCCTTTGTTGGCAATGACACAGGTCAAACGTTTTCTGTAAGTCTTCACAAGGTTTTCACACACTGTTGCTGGTATTTTGGCCCATTCCTCCATGCAGATCTCCTCTAGAGCAGTGATGTTTTGGGGCTGTCGCTGGGCAACACGGACTTTCAACTCCCTCCAGAGATTTTCTATGGGGTTGAGATCTGGAGACTGGCTAGGCCACTCCAGGACCTTGAAATGCTTCTTACGAAGCCACTCCTTCGTTGCCCGGGCGGTGTGTTTGGGATCATTGTCATGCTGAAAGACCCAGCCACGTTTCATCTTCAATGCCCTTGCTGATGGAAAGAGGTTTTCACTCAAAATCTCACGATACATGTCCCCATTCATTCTTTCCTTTACACGGATCAGTCGTCCTGGTCCCTTTGCAGAAAAACTGCCCCAAAGCATGATGTTTCCACCCCCATGCTTCACAGTAGGTATGGTGTTCTTTGGATGCAACTCAGCATTCTTTGTCCTCCAAACACGACGAGTTGAGTTTTTATCAAAAAGTTCTATTTTGGTTTCATCTGACCATATGACATTCTCCCAATCCTCTTCTGGATCATCCAAATGCACTCTAGCAAACTTCAGACGGGCCTGGACATGTACTGGCTTAAGCAGGGGGACACGTCTGGCACTGCAGGATTTGAGTCCCTGGCGCGTAGTGTGTTACTGATGGTAGGCTTTGTTACTTTGGTCCCAGCTCTCTGCAGGTCATTCACTAGGTCCCCCCGTGTGGTTCTGGGATTTTTGCTCACCGTTCTTGTGATCATTTTGACCCCACGGGGTGAGATCTTGCGTGGAGCCCCAGATCGAGGGGAGATTATCAGTGGTCTTGTATGTCTTCCATTTCCTAATAATTGCTCCCACAATTGATCTCTTCAAACCAAGCTGCTTACCTATTGCAGATTCAGTCTTCCCAGCCTGGTGCAGGTCTACAATTTTGTTTCTGGTGTCCTTTGACAGCTCTTTGGTCTTGGCCATAGTGGAGTTTGGAGTGTGACTGTTTGAGGTTGTGGACAGGTGTCTTTTATACTGATAACAAGTTCAAACAGGTGCCATTAATACAGGTAATGAGTGGAGGACAGAGGAGCCTCTTAAAGAAGAAGTTACAGGTCTGTGAGAGCCAGAAATCTTGCTTGTTTGTAGGTGACCAAATACTTATTTTCCACCATAATTTGCAAATAAATTCATAAAAAATCCTACAATGTGATTTTCTGGGGAAAAAAATCTCAATTTGTCTGTCATAGTTGACGTGTACCTATGATGAAAATTACAGGCCTCTCTCATCTTTTTAAGTGGGAGAACTTGCACAATTGGTGGCTGACTAAATACTTTTTTCCCCCACTGTATCTGTCTGTCTGCCTTCACATGCAAATCAGTAGATCTGTATATGGATTGAACATTTGTCGGACAGACAGACAGGCAGACACTGTGGGTTTAGTAGGCAGAGGGTCCCGTGAAAAGAACACTCACAGAGGAACCTTTCCAAAGACAGAGGGAGAGAAAGGACAGCACCGGCTTAGAGAGAGGCTGGTGTCAAAGGAGGAGAGAGGGGAGCTGACACACACAGAGAGACAGAGACAGGCATAGAAAGAGAAAGAGAGAGAGAGAGAGAGAGAAATTTAAATAAAAAGAGCGAAAGAGAGAGGGGGCTGGCAAAAGACAGACTGTACAGCACGGTATTCTGTGCAACTGCCATGAATAATCGACATGATCATATCCAATCGGACCTGAGAGGATGAGTGTGAGCCCTTTCATGAGTCATGACACAGAGGAAATTCATGGGGCACCAGTACACCATCACTACCGTATATAATCTGATTCTGTCTCTGTTTTCCTTCCATGCACTTTACCTCCCAGCACCGAGACTGATCAATATCAAAGCTATCGTGGCATGGTGTAATCAGCAGGGTTACACTGTAGCACTATAGAGAAATTATAGAGAGAGTTGTGACAGAAAAATGAAGGTTTGGGTCAGTATAATTAGCCTGTCCTGAGGGATTGGTTTCACACAGATAGAACAACCTGGAAAGATTCTCCTGATCTGGGTCATTGTAGCTGCAGGGAACTGCTAGATCTAACCTGAGTGCATGTACACACACACACCACTGGCCAAGAACTAGCTGACACCAACCAAGATTTGACACACACAGACACACCTCTGGTTGATGAAAAACACCCGCTGGATATATGCAGTACTGGGGGGATAGATGGAGGGGAGGGTGCATGTTTCAGCCCAGGGCCATATTGGCTCCAGAAGCACAGTAAAGGGCTATTCCAGACAGACATGTAGGCTACACCACCACTTGAAAAACATAACAGGGGTCAGAGTTCAAACAACACAGCTCCAATGAGACGAGTACAGGAGGACGAGCGTCATCACAACCACACACACACCTGTCAAAGTTTGGGACTGCCAATAGGATAGGAAAGAGGGACAATTGGACAGAATGTGTTCCTCAATTCATCTCTGATATGTTGGCCTCTTCCAACTACACTCACAAGGTATGACATTAATGGGGGATGTATACTATGCCAGTCTGCTTGCCTGGTTTCTTTATGGCATCGTTTTCAGAGGGAAATCTGACTGAACTGATCCATTTCCACCAATTATACCATGATATTGTTTCCCTGAGAGGCAGTCACAGCCAAGGGCTGCTACACTGAGATTAGAGTGTGCCAGGTATTACTGTGGTCCAAGGAACCAATTCCTCATCATCACCATCAACACCATTACACACTTACAGTAACCCTGGTTCAGACATCTATATGCTGTGAATTGTAACTTATAGGCTTAACAACCTTACATTCATCGATAACATTGTACACAGTAGCCAATCAGTTTCATATATGCACATTTGACACATCAACTTACAATGTGCGACACTGTTGGGCACCTGTTATGGACCTTTAGGCCTATTTTTTTTATGGTTCAGATAGGCTACAGCAAAACATCATAAAATGGGGAAAAAACGAACGAAGCCAGTGTAGTGCTGAAGGGATTCTTTGTGTATAAAATGTGCTGACATGCATCCAACTGGCACGGGTCATGGCATTGACTATTTACACAATGTATACTGTACTCAACACTTTCAATATAATCTACTGTATGTACATGCTTCAGCTTTTTCTGAGTGTATAGCCTAAAAGGTGTTGACAACATGGTGTTAAAAATCAAATGGTGCGTAGCCTATAGGTTGAAGGCAAATAAACAGAAATGGTATTGCCCATTGTAAACACACAAATATAATTGTGTTTATAAAACTCATAATAGTAGGTGTCCTGTAGCTAGTCCTATTTTGACAAGCAAGCAAAATAGTTGGTCAGCTCAACTAGACCCTTGTGGCGACGCAACATCGTGCGCTGGCAACATTGTTTCTACTCCTTTCAAAGCGGCATAGCAGTAGCCATTCTGATGGATAGTGTGATTGTTAAACTAAATGAAGCCACAACATTTGGCTACTTACCAGAAACGATGTACGTTGTTTCGACCTGACTTCCAGACCTCGATAGGCGCTTCCTCGGAGGCCGGATTCCCGTCTTTCCACCCACCAGTAAAAACAGTTCGTCTACGTCTTGCTTTCCGCTTGCGCACCTTATTCCGTATAGAATGTTCTCACATGAACACAGTTTTCAAAGTTCAAATGATAAAAATGACAGACCAGATTCTGAAAGCTCACTTCTATGACGAGCAGGGAGTTTATGGGGAGTGAGAACGGATTGTGTCGGTGGATGAACCCGTAGGGCTGCAAGCTTTGGCTGCCCGCATTCTGACGCCTCCGCCTATGCTGCTGCTGACATGAAGAGAGAGAGAGATCGGGGAAATGAAGTGAATGCGATTGGTGGCCGCCTACCAGCAGCACCAATATGGCCCTTCATTCAATGAGTAGTTTTGTAGCGCCTCCTGCAGTAGGGCTACTACACAGATAAATCATAGCCTACATTCCCTGACAACTAGGCCTATTAATCAGTGGTGCAAAGTACCTAAATAAAAAATACTTTAAAGTACTAGGCTACCTAAGTCGTTTTTTGGGGTGTCTATACTTTACTTTACTATTTCTATTTTTGACAACTTTTACTTTTACTTCACTACATTCCTAAAGGAAGTAATGTACTTTTTACTCCATACATTTTCTCTGACACCCAAAAGTATTCGTTACATTTTGAATGCTTAGCAGGACAGAAAAATTGTCCAATTCACGCACTTATCAAGAGAACATCCCTGGTCATCCCTACTGCCTCTGATCTGGAGGACTCACTAAACATACATGCTTCGTTTGTAAATGATGTCCGAGTGTTGGTGTGCCCCTGGCTATCCATAAATTAAAAATACAAGAAAATGGTGCCATCTGGTTTGCTTAATATAAGGAATTTGAAATGATTTATACTTTTACTTTGGTACTTAAATATATTTAAAACAAAATACTTTTAGACTTTTACTCAAGAAGTATTTTACCGGGGGACTTTCAGTTTTACTTGAGTCATTTTCTATTAAGATATCTTTACTTTTACTAAAGTATGACAATTGTGTACTTTTTCCATTACTGCTATTAATTTATAACTCTCTTGGAATTGGATTGGGCCCTTTGATTTTGGAAGCATGCATGGATCGATCTACTTAGGCTAAATTAATTATCACTTGAGTCTGCGTCTGTTTATCTCTGTCTTCTACTTGTTCATTCAAGGCTATATATGTTGCATGTTTTGTAAGTTTGTCACAAAGATGCTCTGTTTTCTTTTCTTCTCTCACGCGGATGGTTGTCATCGGACGGGATTGGGGAGTGGTATTTAGTGTTTAGTGTCCAATTATTTGTTTGCTTGTTTGTTGTTGTTGTTGTTGTTGTTGACCATGACTGAAATTAGCTCTGAGACCAGGCTGAAATAGTGGAAAGCTTCCATTCAATTAATAGTGTGTGTGTGTGTGTGTGTGTGTGTGTGTGTGTGTGTGTGTGTGTGTGTGTGTGTGTGTTTGGTTTTACTATCCTTGTGGGGACCAAAAGTCCTCACAAGGATAGTAAATCAAGGAAAATTGTGGGGATATTTTGCCGGTCACCACAAGGAAAAAATGATATTGTAGGCTTGGGGTGTAGGGTTAGGGTTACAATTAGGGTTAGCATTAGGGTTATGGGTTAGGTTTAGGGGGTTTTAGGGTTAAGGTAAGGGTTAGGATTAAGGTTAAGGTTAGGATAAGGGTTAGGTGTAAGGGAAAATAGGATTTTGAATGGGACTCAATTGTTTGTACCCCACAAGAATAGTAAAACAAACGAGTGTGTGTGTGTGTGTGTGTGTGTGTGTGTGCGCGCGCGCGCGTGTGTCAATGTCCTTCTCACTTGTGGACTTTGACCTAGTTGGAGAGTAGTCTACACCAGCAGCATAGGCCTACATAACAGTGGCCATAGGACTGTCTGTCACTGTGTAGATTGAAGACGCATCGGCATACAAAATAAAGGAATACAGAATAAAACATATATTCTTGCAAAATGTCTCGAGCGGCAGACAGACTGAAAGTGGTCTTCAATCATCTAGATCGACCATCTTCTTTTGTTGTATCCTTTTCAACTGTTTTACTGAAAATGTCGTGTGTTTCTCCATGGCTGAGCCGTGCTGGAATTTCTGACCGACTTTCAGGGACTGTGTGTCGGTACAGCTTCGCAGGACAGGCCGGGGCATGAGTAAATTGTCAGGCCTTTTCAGAGCGAACTGAACATTGGGAGTGGAACTATAATATTGCAAAATGTATTTATTTTCTGTAGGCTAAATGTGTTTATTTATCCATATAAGACTACGATATCTTATTGGCTATGTATGCGTAAAAGGCGCGCTTGTGTAGTCTAACTATTAGGCTATAGCTATTCACAATTTAATTTGTTGACAATAATTAACATAGTTTACATAAATGTGTAATAGCTACAAATAAAATATGATCTTAACTCATTGCATAAAGCAAGCATCTTCTACCTCTGGCCAAAACGTTGCCTACTATCAACCACAAGCACTGAGGTAAGTGACACCTCAATCTCATATTTGGGCTGTTTTTGACTATGTCAATGGCCTTATATTATGACAGTCTAAAAGTATAGGGACTGACCCATGCCCTACTTACTGAACACATTACACAATGCTGAAATCATCTCAGTAGTTCATTCAACTTTGAGTTACGATCACACTTTATCTAAACACTGTAACACAGGCATAGAGTCTAATAAGCGTTTATCACACTGTCATTCACTTGCTGTATCCAGGTATTCCTTTGACAATGATCTGCTGAGCACTGAGCAGAGAATCTCCTATGAGGAGAATGGCTTCCTCCTTATCAAGGGCCTGGTGTCTGGGGAGGACATTGACAGATTCAGGTAAGACCACAACACCATGAGAGAGACAACAGAAAGGTCTCAGATGAGACTGAAAGGAAAACACTAGATAAACAAAAAACAGGCAGCTAACATAGCATGCTCAATGATAAAAGTACTAAAAGACCACATAAGAGAAAAATGGCTGAACATCACTTGACTTGACTTTCTCCACCAGCGCTTCAATATGTCCCGTCTTTGACCCAACATGTAGCATGGTTCACCAGTAGAACACTAGAACACTGCTCCTCTGTACCAGAGACACATGGCTTTACCTGCTGGGCTTAATTAGTGATGCTACAATGAACAAAACTGCTGTTCCTCTAAGGACTGAGTTGGTGTGTCTGCTTATGTGTGTGTGTCTGTGCCCGTGTGTGTGGCAGGGTGGCGTTTGAGCGGATATGCCGTCGGGAGGTGCAGGTCCCGGGGCTGGTGGTGATGAGGGACGTGTCCATCGCCAAGTCAGAGTTCGTCCCTGACCAGAAGGCCATCTCCAAGCTGCAGGACTTCCAGGAAGACACTGAGCTATTCCGCTACTGTAGACTGCCTCAGGTGCACACACTGCATGGACACACACACACATGGACCCACGTGCGCGTACTGCATCAAGATCTCATCGTTTCCCTTCAAAATTCGACGTATTATGGATGCACATCTATTTTTGATCCATTAATTCTTCATGGTTACAGGGTTAATTCGCGTGGTTACAGGGTTAAAACAGAAACAACTGAAAGGTTAAAAGCTTAGGCATTAATTACGAGTGGTTAATGCAAACAAATTTAAATGCGCTATTACCATCAGGTATCATCTGTATTGTTAGTGTTCTCGCAGCTTGCTATATTTTGTGCGCAGTGGTCTGAGCAGCGCGCTTCGGCTCGGAGCATCACGAGTTTGCGTCGGTCAATTGTTGTTCTTTTTTTTGGTGAGCGCTGAGGAAGGCATATACAGTGCATTCGGAAAGTATTCAAACCCCTTTACTTTTTCCCAAATGTTGTTACATTTTAGCCTTATTCTAAAATTGATTAAATAATTTTTCCCCCTCATCAATTTACACACAATACCCCATATTGACAAAGCAAAAACTGGTTTTTAGAAATGTTTGCAAAAAAATAAAATAAAACTGAACTGTCACATTTACATAAGTATTCAGACCCTTTACTCAGTACTTTGTTGAAGCACCTTTGTCAGTGATTACAGCCTTGAGTCTTCTTGGCTATGATGCTGCAAGCTTGGCACACCTGTATTTGGGGAGTTTCTCCCAATCTTTTCTGCAGATCCTCTCAAGCTTTGTCAGGTTGGATGGGGAGCGTTGCTGCACAGCTATTTTCAGGTCTTTCCAGAGATCGGGTTCAAGTCCGGGCTCTGGCTGGGCCACTTAAGGACATTCAGAGACTTCTCCCGAAGCCACTACTGCATTGTCTTGGCTGAGTGCTTAGGGTCATTGTCCTGTTGGAAGGTGAACCTTCGCCCCGGTGTGAGGTCCTGAGCGCTCTGGAGCAGGTTTTCATCAAGGATCTCTCTGTACTTTGCTCCGTTCATCTTTCCCTTGATCCAGACTAGTCTCCCAGTCCCTGCCGCTGAAAAACATCCCAACGGCAAGATGCTGCCACCACCATGCTTCACCTTAGGGATGGTGCCAGGTTTCATCCAGACGTGGCGCTTGGCATTCAGGCCAAAGAGTTCAATCTTGGTTTCATCAGACCAGAGAATCTTGTTTCTCATGGTCTGAGAGTCCTTTAGGTGCCTTTTGGCAAACTCCAAGCGGGCTGTCATGTGCCTTGTACTGAGGAGTTGCTTCTGTCTGACCACTCTACCATAAAGGCCTGATTGGTGGAGTGCTGCAGAGATGGCTGTCCTTCTGGAAGGTTCTCCCATCTCCACAGAGAAACTCTAGAGCTCTGTCAGAGTGACCATTGGGTTCTTGGTCACCTCCCTGACCAAGGCCCTTCTCCCCCTATTGCTCAGTTTGGCTTGGCAGCCAGCTCTAGGAAGAGTCTTGGTGGTTCCAAACTTCTTCCATTTAAAAATGATGGAGGCCACTGTGTTCTTGGGGACCTTCAATGTTGCAGAAATTATTTGGTACCCTTCCCCAGATCTGTGCCTTGACATAATCCTGTCTCAGAGCTCTATGGACAATTCCTTCGACCTTACGGCTTGGTTTATTCTCTGACATGCACTGTCAACTGTGGGACCTTATATAGACAGGTGTGTGCCTTTCTAAATCATGTCCAATCAATTGAATTCACTACAGGTGGACTCTAATCAAGTTGTAGAAACATCTCAAGGATGATCAGTGGAAACAGGATGCACCTGAGCTCAATTTCTAGTCTCATAGCAAAGGGTATGAATACTTATGTAAATAAGGTATTTCAGTTTTTTCAATTTGTCATTGAGGGGTATTGTGTGTAGATTGATGAAAAAAATACATATTTAATTCATTTTAGAATAAGGCTCTAGTGATCAGGCAGACACACACACACACACACACACACACACACACACACACACACACACACACACACACACACACACACACACACACACAAGTGTGTCTGTCTTTCTTTCCATTTTTTCTTTCTTTTTTCCACATCAAGTTTTTATTATTTCAATTGTCTTTGTCTTTCTCAGATCCTGAATTATGTGGAGTGTTTCACTGGTCCCAACATCATGGCCATGCACACCATGCTGATCAACAAGCCCCCAGACAAAGGTACAGAATAGTGTGACCCTTATCTAACCTCTAACCCCTGACCCTCAACCCCTAACACTGACCCTTATCCAGAAAGACACACATAGACACACCTTCTTGAGAGTGAAAACAAAGAGCCTGCCTATTTAATCCAATGTATGTTTATGTTTCTCAGGTAATAAGACGTCTCGCCACCCCATGCACCAGGACCTGCACTATTTTCCATTCCGTCCGGCGGACCGCATCGTGTGTTCCTGGACCGCCATGGAGAAAGTTCACCGCCAGAACGGCTGCCTGGTGGTCCTGCCTGGTTCTCACCACGGCACCCTCAAAGAACACGACTACCCAGAGTGGGAGGTGATACACACATACACACCTGCATCCTCAACAAGCACGACTACCCCCACTAGATCTTGTGACATCACTTCCCTTTCCTCTTCCTCAGGGCGGGATCAATAAGATGTACCACGGTGTCCGTGACTATGACCCCAATCATCCCAGGTTGCACCTGGAGATGGAGAAAGGAGACACAGTGTTCTTCCACCCTCTATTGATCCACGGATCTGGAATGAACCAGACGCAGGGCTTCCGCAAGGTAACACACTCACCCCTGAAAAACACTCTGGAAGCCATAGATACATAACCATTCTAGGATCCTTAAATCATGGAAGAGTGTGTGTGTGTGTGTGTGTGTGTAGGCCATCTCCTGCCACTATGCCAGTGCTGACTGCTACTACATTGACGTGAGGGGAACCACCCAGGAGAACATAGGGCAGGAGGTGAAAGAGATCGCAGCAAGGAAATATGCTGTAGATGACGTCACATTTGAGGTACATCTCTGCAGGAGTGATACAGTATACATCAAACACATGTTAATAAACTGTGTATAACAGTGTGCTGTGTCTAAAACTGTCTGTTTTGTGTGTGTTATAGGATACCTGGGCTGTAAGGGGCCGTCTGGTGCAAGGGGATAGGACCAATCTGTGAGAAAGCCCGCCCACCGCAGTGTGATGGTCACTCACCACTAACAACCTGCCAATCAAAGGAGATTGAAAAGAGTTGACAAATCTACCAGCCAATAAACTGAGACTCAGTGACGGGAGTAATGTATTCATTAGGTGAGAGAGATTGTCCAAGAGTCCAGTCAGGGATGTTTGCTGGGTGTGTTTAACGTATTAAACTAAAGGGACGTTAATTGCAGTTAAATATTGATTGAAGTGATCATCTTCTGCCTAACAATAAAGCACTTACTGTGTGGTGGACTAGAGTGAGAGGAGCAGAGGTAGAATGTGTGAGAGAGAGAGAGAGAGAGAGAGAGAGAGAGAGAGAGAGAGAGAGATAGACTGGGAGTGTGTACGAGAGAGGTGAGTGGATGAAGGTGAATAGGAGGCTATTTCTGTTATGAATATGAGTATGTTTTAGTACACTTTGGAAACCAGGTACTCAGGGTGTCACTTTGTAGACCAGTCCGCCATGAAATACCAGTAACCTTGATGCCTTAATATAACAGAATCCTAGTTGTATTTTACATCACCGCCTTAACAATCAAATCTATGCTGCTTTTAATGAGTGTAATGAGTACTTATGTTTAAAACCGGTTTGTAAATTAGTTTATATGTGATTTCCTTTCATTATTGTCGATGTGACTGGCAATAAACGGACTCAGAATCAATTGCTTCACTCTCTTTATTGTCTGTTCATTGGAGTTCTAGTGAGGATGGTGAGGTACTCTCTTGGTTTCCTCACTCCTTTGTGCCGCATCCCAGACACACACTCACCACCTCAGAGACCATTTTTGATCCCCTTAATCTGATGTATTTTACCTAAACCTTCCCCTTCCCCCTCGACCCAATCTGCTTTCCAGACACTCTCCCAGCCAGCTCCTCCCCCCAGCCCAAAGCCTTATGAATATTCAGCAGCTAAAGCTTTTTGAAATCTCCATCACCGTGGAGATCAGGGATAGGGGGATGGGACAATAAGGACAATTTAAAGAGCATTACAATTAAGATGGATAGCATCCACCTTCAATTTCCATATACAGCACCAGTCTGGATACCTGACGTGATAGGATGTACGTATGTGTGAGGGAAAGAGAGTTTGTGTGTGTGAGGGAGCGTTTTCCCTGTGTTTTCAAATGGAGGCTGAGATGTTTCCTGACTAGGGCTGGTGCCTCTCCTGTGGAACCAAAGAAAACACCTGAGGGCTGTCTGTGTGTCATGGAAAGGAGAACAGCCATTCCATTCAGAGTAAAGCGGAAAACCTTAAGTCTATCAGTTAATCAGACAGACACCATACATGAAATCCTACCAACCCTAAACATGTAATTCAGTGTCAAAATCCAGACCCACAAACCTCATACTCTTTTCATGATCACACACACACACACACACATGCGGTCTCTAAGCCAGGATACTGTCCTGCACTCACTCGCTCGCTCACTCACTCATTCACTCAGAAAAACAGGAGCCAAGGACAGACTCCCCTGCCTAGTTTCCTACTGAGAGACTCTTAAAGAGAGGAGTTCAGTCTCAACACCATCTTCTTTTCTTGATTTGTCCAATACATAGTCACCTGCATGTGTTTATGTAAATGCATAAGCAGTCCTTAAGGTGGCGTCATCGAGTTACTGCATGAGTAAACTGCATGATGTCTTTTGCAGTATTTATGGAGGTGGTCTGGCTGTTTGTCATTATTGTGGCTACATACATACTGAAGGTAGATTCCTTTTAGAGGAAAGAAGAAAAAAAGCTGAACTCAGGAGGCTGAAAAGATTTGGCATGGGCCCTCAGATCCTCAAAAAGTTATACAGCTGCACCATTGAGAGCATCTTGACTGGCTGCATCACAACTTGCCCATATGGAAATGATATAGAAGAATTTAACAAGATTCTTATATGTTCTACCTGGAACTTGTCAGTAATACATACGGCAGCAAATACCCTTACAAGATTCATAGAAGATTCTTGTAATATCTGACTTATATGGGTGGTTAACATTTAGACAACAGAAATGTTGCATGTATTATATAAAAAAACATACAAGAGACATGTAAGCTAAGCCTTCTAAGATCTCACATACATGGGACATACACGTTTCAAAGCACTTGTATAACACTGTCTGACGTCATTGACGCATGCAATGTGACACTTGTTGAAAAGGAGGAGAGCAGGAGAGTAAGAAGAGCAGAAGGGGGAGGAGAGGAGGAGGAGGAAGAGAAGTGAAGGCGGACAAGAGGAGGAGAGAAGAGGAGGAGGGGGGAGGAGGGGATAGAAGAGAAGGAAGAGGATAGAAGGACCGGAGGAGGAGAGGAGGAGGGTGTGGAGGAGGAGGACAGGGAAAGGATAAGGAAAAGGAGGAGGAGGAGGAGGAGAGGGAGAGGAAGAGGATGGGAAGGATGAGAGGAGGAGGAGGAGGAGGAGAGAAGAGGAGGAGGAGAGGAGAGAAGAGGAAGAGGAGGACAGGGAAAGGATAAGGAAGAGGAGGTGTAACGATCCCGGCAGTCTGAGTCGGGTCCTGTCTGTGGACTAGTTTTTCTGCTCGGGATCTCCAGTTTCCCGAGGGTTCTGGAACGCTCCGGGGAGCTCTCTTGATTTCCGCACCTGCATCCCATCAGCAATCTGCACACCTGGTCCTGATCATCACCCTTCTTAGGCTCTGGCCTAACATCCATTCCCTGCCGGATCGTTAGCCATGAACAGTAGGTTTACCAGAGTATCAGTCTTAGGGCTTCTAGCGTTAGTTTTGTTGTTTTGCACCTTGTTGGTTTGTTGTTTACTTACCTCCGTTTTGTTCCATCTGCAGTCACTCGTCCGGAGCCTTCATCCAACCTCTGCCTGGTGGTCGGCGGCTGCCGAGGCCATGATTGGATCAACCACTGCACCCCCAACAACTAATCAACGCCGCCCGCTCTGTTCCCTGGATTATTCAGCATCACTCTTGACTTTGTAAATAAACACTCACCTTCGTTTCAACTTACCTTGTCCTGGTCTGCTTCTGGGTTCTGGCTTTGTAACTCGTGACAGAACGATCCGGCCAGTAATGAACCCAGCGGACCTGGACTCTGTTCGCCATGCCATTACCCATCAGGAGAAGATGTTGGGCCATCATAGCACGGTACTACAGGAGATCGCGTTGTCAGTTCGGAACCTTTCTACCGGTCTGACGGAGGTCCAGAACCAACGCAAGTTTCCGGTGGAGGATCCACTACCGGTTTCACCCATCTCGCCTGCCGCTTCTGGAGCTGTGTCCTTCCGTGAGCCCAAGGTTCCGGCGCCGGATAAATATGAGGGGGAGCTGGGAAGATGCCGTTCCTTCCTTATGCAGTGTGGATTAGTGTTCGATCTACAGCCCTACTCTTATGCCACAGACAAGGCTAGGATAGCCTTTGTGATTGAGGTTGCTGCGTGGTCGAGCGCTGGAGTGGGCTTCAGCCGTTTGGGAACGACAGGATCCCTGCATGGCTTCATACCAGGGGGTTCACGACCGAGATGAGGAAGCTCTTCGACCATTCCGTCCGAGGGAGGGAACGCCAGCTAGGCGCCTGTTTCGCTTCGCCAAGGAACTGCGCAGCGTGGCCGACTTCGTGATCGAGTTCAAGACGTTGGCTGTGGAGAGTGGGTGGAATGAGGGAGTCTCTGCAAGCGGCCTTTTACCAGGGTCTGTCGGAGCAGCTCAAGGATGAGTTGATCTCCTATCCGGAGCCTAGTGACCTGGACAGCTTGGTAGCCTTGTCTATTCGGGTGGATAATCGAGTCCGAGAGCGAAGGAGGAGAAGCAATGGGGTCCGTCCAATCGATCAGCTTCTCAGTTCCCAGTCGGGTCGGGTGGTGGACCAGAACACGTCGATCATTCTCCACCACAAAGGATTAGTGGAGAGGTCCTCTCTCCCGATTCTGAACCCATGCAAGTGGGGCGGCACGGGTTAACCAAGGAGGAGCGTCAACATAGACGTAAGACCAACTGCTGCCTCTACTGTGGTAGCTCGGGACATTACATCTCCACTTGTTCCCGGCGGTCGTCAAACTGCCCGGCTCGCTAAAGTTGGGAGGACTTTTAGCGAGCCAGTTTCAACCTCTCAGTACCTCTGTCAGACCCCGTTTCGGCTACCCTTGTGAACAGGAATCAGAGCTTAGCGATTAACGCTTTTACTCGATTCAGGTGCCGATGGAAGCTTTCTTGATGCCGAGTTGGTGGAACAGCTGGGGCTTTCCGGCGAGCAATTGCGGAAGCCATTGAAGCGACCACTCTGAACGGCAGTAGTCTGGCACGTATCCACGATGAGGACTGAACCGGTTAAGATGCTGTTGTCGGGGAATCATTCGGAGATGATTTCATTCTTCATTCTGCCGTCTTCCCATGTTCCTCTGGTCCTTGGATACCCCTGGCTGAAGGAACACAATCCCACGTTCGATTGGGTGACGGGCAAGGTAACGAGTTGGAGCCTTGATTGTCATGCTAACTGTCTCCAAGACTGCCTGTCCCCATTCGGTTCCCAGTCAGGTGATTGAGGCTAAACCCCCAGATTTGTCCCTGGTTCCCGAGACATATCACGATTTGGGGGAAGTGTTCAGTAAGCAGAAGGCTCTGTCACTCCTCCCCACCCGACCATATGATTGTGCCATCAACCTGTTCCCTGGAGCTGTCTACCCCCAAGGGAAGGTTATACAGTATCTCCGCCCTGAACGTGAGGCTTTGGGAGACCTACATCAAGGAGTCCCTAGCTGCTGGTCTCGTTCGTCCCTCGTCATCACCCCTGGGGGCAGGATTCTTCTTTGTGGGTAAGAAGGATGGCTCTCTTCGACCGTGTATTGATTATCGGGGTTGAATGACATCACGGTCAAGAACAAGTATCCCCTGCCCTTGATGAGTTCTGCCTTCGACTCCTTACAGGGTGCTACGGTGTTCACCAAGTTAGACCTACGCAATGCGTATCACATGGTCCCGGATCAGAGAGGGAGACGAGTGGTTGACGGGTTTCAATACACCGATGGGTCACTTCGAGTATCAGGTGATGCCGTTTGGACTGACCAATGCTCCAGCGGTATTCCAGAGTATGGTGAACGACGTCCTGAGAGATATGATCGGGTCTCTTTGTGTTTGTTTACCTGGATGACATTCTGATCTTCTCGAAGGAACCTTCCGACCACGTCCAGCATGTCCGGCAGGTTCTGCAGCGATTGTTGGAGAATCGCCTGTTCGTGAAGGCCGAGAAGTGCGAGTTTCACGCCCACACGACATCCTTTCTCGGGTACATCATCTCCAAGGGAGAGATTAGGATGGACCAGGAGAAGGTTAGAGCGGTTCTGGAATGGTCCCAGCCCGGTGCGAGATTGCAGCTCCAGAGATTTTTGGGGTTTGCGAATTTCTACCGCAGATTCATCCGGGGATTACAGCCGTGTGGCCGCTCCGTTAACGGCCTTGACTTCCAGTATCAGGAGCTTCAAGTGGAATCCGGAGGCGGATCGAGCGTTTCTGGATTTGAAGAGGCGATTCACCAACGCACCGATTCTCTCCAACCGGACACGGCCCGTCAGTTCGTCGTTGAAGTGGACGCGTCTGATGTGGGAGTTGGCGCCATCCTGTCGCAGCGATGCTCCACGGACAGTAAACTCCATCCCTGCGCCTACTACTCTCGTCGCCTTTCGCCTGCGGAGAGGAATTACGATGTGGGTAACCGGGAGCTTCTCGCGGTGAAACTTGCCTTGGAGGAGTGGCGCCACTGGTTGGAGGGCGCGAGCAACCGTTTATTGTCTGGACTGACCACAAGAATCTTGCTTACGTGCAATCGGCTAGACGTCTCAACTCCCGTCAGGCCAGGTGGTCGTTGTTTTTCGGACGATTCAATTTTTCCCTGACGTTCCGACCTGGATCTAAGAACGGCAAGGCGGACGCCTTGTCTCGGATGTTCTCCAAGACGGAGGAGAGTGGGTCCAAGACCGAGACAATTCTCCCCCGGAACTGCGTCGTGGGAGCTGTTAGGTGGAAGATTGAGGAGGAGGTGATGGCGGCTCTTCGGACGCAGCCCGGTCCCGTAGCAGTCCACCCGGTCGGTTGTTTGTGCCTGAGTCGGTTCGTCCTCGCGGTCCTCAAATGGTCCCACGCCAGCAAGATGGCTTGTCACCCTGGCGTGGCTCGGACGATGGCGTTTCTTCGCAGACGTTTTGGTGGCCTGCCATGGCCGAGGATACTCGGGGGTTATGTTGCTGCCTGTCCAGTGTGTGCGCAGAATAAGGGTACCAATCGGCCCAGCTCTGGACTACTTCACCCCCTTCCTATTCCCCGGCGACCATGGTCGCATCTGGCCCTGGACTTTGTCACTGGGTTGCCCGCTTCTGAGGGGAACACGGTCGTTCTGACTATCGTGGACAGATTCAGCAAGTTCGCCCACTTTGTGCCAATTGCCAAGCTTCCCTCTGCCTCGGAGACGTCCGAGATCCTGGTTAGGGAGGTTTTCAGGGTCCACGGGTTGCCCAGTGATATCGTTTCCGACCGTGGCCCTCAGTTTACCTCTGCTGTCTGGAAGTCCTTCTGTTTGGCCATTGGAGCTACAGTCAGTCTCACATCTGGTTTTCACCCCCAATCTAATGGTCAGGCGGAGAGAGCCAACCAGAAGATGGAATCCACGCTACGCTGCCTGGCCTCTTCCAACCCCACCTCCTGGGTCTCTCAGTTGCCTTGGGTTGAGTATGCCCACAATACTCTCCCTACATCTGCCACTGGGATGTCTCCCTTCCAGTGCCTGTATGGCTACCAACCTCCCTTGTTCCCTTCTCAGGAGAAGGAGCTCTCAGTGCCTTCTGTTCAGGCCCATATTCGTCGTTGCCACCGGACTTGGCATCGGGCCAGAAAGGCACTCCTTAGAGTTTCGGACCGGTATCAGCTCCAGGCGAATCGTCGCCGGATCCCCGCTCCCACCTACACCATCGGAGATAGGGTCTGGTTGGCCACACGGGATCTTCCTTTACGGACTGAGTCTAGGAAGTTGTTACCGAGTTCATTGGTCCGTTTGTGGTGGAGAAGGTGATCAATCCGGTGGCAGTTCGACTCAAACTCCCGAGGACGCTCAGAGTTCATCCCACCTTTCATGTCTCCTGCCTCAAGCCTGTTTTCCTCAGTCCTCTGTTGCCTCCTCCGCCTCCTCCTCCTCCTCCTCGGATGATCGGAGGTGGTCCTGCCTACACGGTGCGACGCATCATGGATTCCAGACGGCGGGGCCGGGGTTTCCAGTATCTCGTGGACTGGGAGGGTATGGTCCTGAAGAGAGGAGTTGGATTCCGCGGCGACAGATCCTAGATGCTGACCTCATCCGTGACTTCTACCGCCTCCATCCTGGCGCTCCGGGAGTCCGCCCGGTGGCGTTCGTCGGAGGGGGGGTACTGTAACGATCCCGGCAGTCTGAGTCGGGTCCTGTCTGTGGACTAGTTTTTCTGCTCGGGATCTCCAGTTTCCCGAGGGTTCTGGAACGCTCGGGGAGCTCTCTTGATTTCCGCACCTGCATCCCATCAGCAATCTGCACACCTGGTCCTGATCATCACCCTTCTTAGGCTCTGGCCTAACATCCATTCCCTGCCGGATCGTTAGCCATGAACAGTAGGTTTACCAGAGTATCAGTCTTAGGGCTTCTAAGCGTTAGTTTTGTTGTTTTGCACCTTGTTGGTTTGTTGTTTACTTACCTCCGTTTTGTTCCATCTGCAGTCACTCGTCCGGAGCCTTCATCCAACCTCTGCCTGGTGGTCGGCGGCTGCCGAGCCATGATTGGATCAACCACTGCACCCCCAACAACTAATCAACGCCGCCCGCTCTGTTCCCTGGATTATTCAGCATCACTCTTGACTTTGTAAATAAACACTCACCTTCGTTTCAACTTACCTTGTCCTGGTCTGCTTCTGGGTTCTGGCTTTGTAACTCGTGACAGGAGGAGGAGGAGGAGGAGAGAAGAGGAGGAGGAGAGGAGAGAAGAGGAATAGGAGGACAGGGAAAGGATAAGGAAGAGGAGGAGGAGGAGGAGGAGGAGAGGGAGAGGGAGAGGAAGAGGAGAGAAGATAAGAGGAGGAGAAGGACAGGGAAAGGATAAGGAGGAGGAGGAGGAGGAGGAGGAGGAATTACTTTAATAGCAGCAGTGAATCTATTTAGTTATTAAGTGGAGATCTCTCAACAATCATTCTCACGATAGCACATTGGTAGTAGTCATTGACAAATATCAAAACTATACAGGGCTGGGCTTGGTTAAAACCGCTGGATGGGAGACCAAAGGCATAGCTGTAGATAGATCAGCTGTCCAGTAGGAGGTGCTGCCCAGCCCTAACCATGGAAACTCATACCTGAAAATATATATACAAATATTGTATTTCTCTTATAGTAATTGTCATGACTTGTGAAGCCTACAGTATAAGGAAAGCATTTATTTTGTAGAGGTTACATTCTCAGAACATTCAATATTCATAGATGACGTATAATGTTGTCTCAAATATGTCATACCTTATCTTTGTAGAAAATTCACCACAATCATGTATTCAATTGTGTATGTCACATAAGGTATATAAGTTAACGCAAAATGTGACTTTTTCCACATTTTGTTACGTTACAGCCTAATTCTAAAATGGATTAAAATAAAAAATTATCCTCAGCAATCCACACACAATACCCCATAATGACAAAGCGAATACAGGTTTTTAGAAATGTTACCTAATTTATTAAAACTTAAAAACAAAAAGTATTCAGACCCTTTGCTATGAGACTCGAAATTGAGCTCAGGTGCATTCTGTTTCCATTCATCATCCTTGAGATGTTTCTACAACTTGATTGGAGTCCACCTGTGGTAAATTCATCTGATTGGACATGATTTGGAAAGGCACACAAACACCAAGCCATGAGGTCGAAGGAATTGTCCGTAGAGCTCCGAAACAAGATTGTGTCGAGGCACAGATCTGGGGAAGGGTACCAAAACATGTCTGCAGCATTGAAGGTCCCCAAGAACACAGTGGCCTCCATCATTCTTAAAAGGAAGAGGTTTGGAACCAAGACTCTTCCTAGAGCTGGCCACCCGGCCAAACTGAGCAATCGGGAGAGAAGGGCCTTGGTCAGGGAGGTGACCAAGAACCCAATGGTCACTCTGACAGAGCTCTAGAGTTCCTCTGTGGAGATGGGAGAACCTTCCAGAAGGACAACCATCACTGCAGCACTCCACCAATCAGGCCTTTATGGTAGAGTGGCCAGACGGAAGCCACTCCTCAGTAAAAGGCAAATGACAGCCTGGTTGGAGTTTGCCAAAAGGCACCTAAAGACTCTCAGACCATGAGAAACAAGATTCTCTGGTCTGATGAAACCAAGATTGAACTCTTTGGCCTGAATGCCAAGTGTCACGTCTGGAGGAAACCTGGCACTATCCCTACGGTGTAGCATGGTGGTGGCAGAATCATGCTGTGGAGATGTTTTTCAGAGGCAAGGACTGGGAGACTAGTCAGGATCGAGGCAAAGATGAACGGAGCAAAGTACAGAGAGATCCTTGATGAAAACCTGCTCCAGAGCTCTCAGGACCTCAGACTGGGGTGAAGGTTCACCTTCCAACAGGACAACGACCCTAAGCACACAGCCAAGACAACGCAGGAGTGGCTTTGGGACAAGTCTCTGAATGTCCTTGAGTGGCCCAGCCAGAGCCCGGACTTAAACCTGATCGAACATCTCTGGAGAGACCTGAAAATAGCTGTGCAGCAACGCTCCCCATCCAACCAGACAGAGCTTGAGAGGATCTGCAGAGAAGAATGGGAGAAACTCCCCAAATACAGGTGTACCAAGCTAGTAGCATCATACCCAAGAAGATTCAAGGCTTTAATCTCTGCCAAAGTTGCTTCAACAAAGTACTGAGTAAAGGGTCTGAATACTTATGTAAATGTAATATTTCCGTTTTTTCTTTTTATATAAATGAGCAAAAATTAAGGCTGTAACCTAACAAAATGTGGGGAAAAGTCAAGGGGTCTGAATACTTTCCGAAGGCACTGTACAAATACACCACTGACATGTAAGGAAAAACATACAAAATCTTACCAGACCCTTATTAGATTACTTATTAGATTTTTTATCAAATAATCTTCATGATTCTTTTCCATATGGGTGGCATGGCAACCAGTGGTGTAAAGTACTTAAGTTAAAATACTTTAAAGTACTACTTAAGTCGTTTTTTGGGGGTATCTGTACTTTAATTTACTTCACTATATTCCTAATGAAAATATTGTACTTTTTACTACATACATTTTCCCTGACACACTAAAGTAGTTGTTACATTTTGAATGCTTAGCAGCACAGGAAAATGGTCCAATTCACACACTTATCAACAGAACATCCCTGGTCATCCCTACTGCCTCTGATCTGGTGGACTCATTAAACACACATGCTTCGTTTGTAAATTATGTCTAAATGTTGGAGTGTGCCCCTGGCTATCCGTACATTTAAAAAACAAGATAATGGTGCCGTCTGGTTTGCTTATTATAAGGAATTTGAAGTTATTTATACTTTAACTTTAACTTTTGATACTTAAGTACATTTTAGCGATTACATTTACTTTTGATACTTAAGTATATTTAAAACCAAATACTTTTAGACTTTTAGTGAAGTAGTATTTTACTGGGTGACCTTCACTTTTACTTGAGTCATTTTCTATTAAGGTATCTTTACTTTTACTCAAGTATGACAATTGCGTACTTTTTTCACCACTGATGGCAACAGCTTGGCATCCGACTGCGATGCGCTACAGAGGGTAGTGCGTACGGCCCAGTACATCACTGGGGCTGAGCTGCCTGCCATCCAGGACCTCTATACCAGGCGATGTCAGAGGAAGGCCCTAAAAATGGTCAAAGACTCCAGCCACCGAAGTCATAGACTGTTCTCTCTGCTACTGCACGGCAAGCGGTACCGATGCACCAAGTCTGGAACCAACAGGACCCTGAACAGCTAAATAGTTAACCAAATAGCTACCTGGACTATCTACAGTACATTGACCCTTTTTGCACTAACTCTTTTGACTCATCACGTACAGTGGGGAAAAAATGTATTTAGTCAGCCACCAATTGTGCAAGTTCTCCCACTTAAAAATATGAGAGAGGCCTGTAATTTTCATCATAGGTACACGTCAACTATGACAGACAAATTGAGAATTTTTTTCTCCAGAAAATCACATTGTAGGATTTTTTATGAATTTATTTGCAAATTATGGTGAAAAATAAGTATTTGGTCACCTACAAACAAGCAAGACTTCTGGCTCTCACAGACCTGTAACTTCTTCTTTAAGAGGCTCCTCTGTCCTCCACTCGTTACCTGTATTAATGGCACCTGTTTGAACTTGTTATCAGTATAAAAGACACCTGTCCACAACCTCAAACAGTCACACTCCAAACTCCACTATGGCCAAGACCAAAAAGCTGTCAAAGGACACCAGAAACAAAATTGTAGACCTGCACCAGGCTGGGAAGACTGAATCTGCAATAGGTAAGCAGCTTGGTTTGAAGAAATCAACTGTGGGAGTAATTATTAGGAAATGGAAGACATACAAGACCACTGATAATCTCCCTCGATCTGGGGCTCCACGCAAGATCTCACCCCATGGGGTCAAAATGATCACATGTCCAGGCCCGTCTGAAGTTTGCTAGAGTGCATTTGGATGATCCAGAAGAGGATTGGGAGAATGTCATATGGTCAGATGAAACCAAAATAGAACTTTTTGGTAAAAACTCAACTCGTCGTGTTTGGAGGACAAAGAATGCTGAGTTGCATCCAAAGAACACCATACCTACTGTGAAGCATGGGGGTGGAAACATCATGCTTTGGGGCAGTTTTTCTGCAAAGGGACCAGGACAACTGATCCGTGTAAAGGAAAGAACGAATGGGGCCATGTATCGTGAGATTTTGAGTGAAAACCTCCTTCCATCAGCAAGGGCATTGAAGATGAAACGTGGCTGGGTCTTTCAGCATGACAATGATCCCAAACACACTGCCCGGGCAACAAAGGAGTGGCTTCGTAAGAAGCATTTCAAGGTCCTGGAGTGGCCTAGCCAGTCTCCAGATCTCAACCCCATAGAAAATCTTTGGAGGGAGTTGAAAGTACGTGTTGCCCAGCGACAGCCCCAAAACATCACTGCTCTAGAGGAGATCTGCATGGAGGAATGGGCCAAAATACCAGCAACAGTGTGTGAAAACCTTGTGAAGACTTACAGAAAACGTTTGACCTGTGTCATTGCCAACAAAGGGTATATAACAAAGTATTGAGAAACTTTTGTTATTGACCAAATACTTATTTTCCACCATAATTTGCAAATAAATTCATTAAAAATCCTACAATGTGATTTTCTGGATTTGTTTTTCTCATTTTGTCTGTCATAGTTGACGTGTACCTATGATGAAAATTACAGGCCTCTCTCATCTTTTTAAGTGGGAGAACTTGCACAATTGGTGGCTGACTAAATACTTTTTTTCCCCACTGTACGCTGCTGCTACTGTTTGTTATCTATCCTGTTGCCTAGTCACTTTACCCCTACCTACAGTATATGAACATAGCTACCTCAATTACCTCGTACCCCTGCACATCGACTCAGTACTGGCACCCTGTGTATACAGTATAGCCAAATTATTGTTTTTTTATTTATTTATTTTATTTTATTTTCCCTTCATTACTTTCCAACCCCACCACTCCTTCCCCAATTGGAGTAAACTAGTGAACAACAACGCTTAGGCCTCTACTTCCAGCCCATACATACTATATAAATTTTATGGACAGTCAAATTCTACAATAATTATATTTTGTTTGTTTTTACTCCTGAACTTCCTGCGATCATTTTCATGATGTCCATCTGGTTTGCTTCTATATGCCATATTTTTCTAACTGTGCTCTTTCACAAAAGCTCTTAACCTATAACCTATATACTTATTATGGACACAGTATGCTTTACATTAGTTATCTTGTTGTTATTAGTTGTTGTTATTAGTCCCATCCTTCAACTCCATTCAACACCTCCCATCTATCTCTTAACACCATCCATATTGGATTTCTATTTGCCATATATTTTTCAACTGTACTGTGATGTTTTACAAAAGTTCTGAACCTTTCTATTCTCATTGTTTCTACATATCGTAAATTGAAAATATTTTTTTTTGCTAAAAGTATTATTATATTATTGATCGATTGACTATGACTTTTCAGATCACCCAGTAGTGCTATCTGCAGGGTTAGCTCCAGGTAAATATTGCAATTCTTTAGCCATTCCTGGACCTGTGTCCAAAAACAAGCTACAAATGGACAGTACCAAAACAAATGATCTAATGATTCTGTTTCTTCGCAGGAAAATCTGCAGAGCTGGGAAGATTGTATCCCCCATATAAAAAACATTCTATTGGTAGCAATAATTTTATATTATAATTGAAATTGAAAAATTCGAAGTTTTGAATCCGGCGTCGTTTTGCGTATCAATTCATAAACATTATGCCATGGAATCGGTACGTCAAAAATCTCTTCCCAACTATTTTGCAATCTATATGGGACGGCTGTCAATCCTTTGGTCCTTAAATGAAACTGTTACGAGAATTTTGTTATCTCAATGGTTGAAGTCAACTACTTCTTAAGTCTTTGAATAATTCCCAAAAGGTTGTAAATCTCTTGGTTTGAATAAATTAAACAAAGACTCAATCCTGCAATGGTCAGCCTTTATTCATTGAGAGCGCTCTGCAACAAAATGGTAGTACAATCCTTTTATACACACACGTCATACAAAAATCCCACCCCGCTTTAGGCGGACTGTATTTTTCCCCTGTACACATCTTGTCCTGGGTTTAGCTCATGTGATTTTCCTCTGCTCTCCTGACCATCAGGTCACACACACACACACACACACACACACACACACACACACACACACACACACACACACACACACACACACACACACACACACACACACACACACACACACACACACACACACACACACACACATACACACACACACACACACACACACACATGTTCTTATCATAGTCTACTCCTTGCTCGGGCAGGCTGCATTCCTCAGTTATCGCCGTCCTCACAATATTCTGAAATGTTTTCACTCCCCTTTCCCTGTGTGTTTTGGGAACCAGTCTCCTGTTATTCGGTTTCAATCGTTTTGCACCTCTGCTTGCCTACAGTTTTTTACAATCACTTTGGCACTAATTTCAGAACCTTGACGTCATTTTTCAAAACTCTAGACACAAAACTCAAAACGGTCATTACTTGTAACACAGGCTGTCCAATGTTCAAAACATTGCATTGTGCATTCATATCTTTAAAGAAATCTTGCACTTGACAATCATTGGTTCAAAAAACAAATGTATTGTGAAATACCAATGAAACGTTAATTTAGATCACCCACAAACAAGCAACCGATAGTTTCACTGTGTCATTGTTTGGTACGATCATTAAATATTGTAGTACAAAATAGGTGATACATGTTTCATTATGGTACTACATGTAAATACATCCCTGTAAAAGTACGCAGTAGTAGAGAGAATACTACAGACACAGTGGAATCGTTGAACAAAATCTGAAATATATTGATGAAAATCAATACTACTAAAACATCAAATGCAGTGTTCCTCAACTTGCTTGCTTGTACTGTAAAAAGCAAAGCATATCAGTGATTACTGTACTTCTACATTTTCATCAACTCTGTCTTGTGGTTTTGGCCACAGGTTCTCATCTACATCACAATGGATGTTTTCATTAGCCAAACATCTTGGAAAAAACCTTTGGCCATGGCGAATCCAGGCCTGACACTGGTCTGCCGGATGTCATTGCATGCGCTCATCCATGGCCTGGAGAAGAGTGACTTGTTCATGAGGGCGCCTATCATAAACCTTCCATCTCCATGTGGAGAAAAATTCTCAATCGGGTTAAGGAAATGAGAGTATGGGGGGTAAATACAGGGTGGTAAATTGTGCATGGAGCCTGAAACCATGCTTGCATCATATGAGCATGGTGGAACCCACACAATGACATAGGTCACGCCACCAGCTCTACAGGCCTGATCGAGCTCATCAAGGAAGGTTACAAGGGGACCATAGAAACGGTGTCTGATAAAGAATGATGATGAAATATTACATCCATAGATAATGTAGTCTAATTGGTTCATGCTCCACGCTAATTGGTGACAATGAATCTCGTTACTTTGAAACTTTCATGATCTAAACATGGAATATTGTTTTTCTGTTTCCATACAACTATGCATTATGCAACAGTTACTTATCATTTTGAGCAATTGTATCAATTGATAGTTGGATAATTGTAATGAAATGAATAGACACTCATCTGAAATGTAATGTGTGAATTGTCTTTTGAAATAGTAGTACTTTGATGTTAAGTTGTGTCATATTGAACAGGTGACTTTTGTTAAATGAACAAATTATCTTTGTTTTATGTGTATTGTATCCAAGCAATTGAAAAAAGTGTTAGAGTTTTGAAATATGTGCATTTTGATCATTGGTTGTGAGTTTTGTGTCTAGAGTTTTGAAAAATGATGTCAAGGTTCTGAAATTAGTGCCAAAGTGATTGTAAAAAACTGTAATTACAATACACAAATACTCTGTTGCTGTGATATAAACACATTTGATTAACTCCCTAAGCTCTAGTCTACTAATTAGTCATACATTATTAGTTTAACTGAAGGTGTGACATTTTAGTCATATCTTACTCACACATTTCTTTATCAGAAACTGGTATACTTTTTTATTTATCACCATTTTCTTTAACAAATTATATTCTTTAATGCAAGGCCGACAGACAAGTTCCTTACTTTTTCCCCCTTCCACTTTCCTCTTCCATTTTTGCGGTAATGCTGCAATTATTTGGTTGTAATTTTGGGTAGGTTTTTGTTAGCTGCATGTGCGACATAACTCCACCAGTCCAAGTTATTGTTACTCATTGTGTATTTATTCCTTGTGTTATTATTTTTCTATAGTTGTAAAAAAAAAAAAAATCTCTCTGCATTATTGGGAAGGGCCCGTAAGTAAGCATTTCATTGTTAGTCTACACCTGTTGTTTACGAAGCTTGTGACAAATAACATTTGATTTGAGATTTCCTGCTTGCCAATCATACCTGTTTGTGTCAGTGTGTGTGTGTGTGTGTGTGTGTGTGTGTGTGTGTGTGTGTGTGTGTGTGTGTGTGTGTGTGTGTGAGAGAGGTACAATAAAAACACTCACCTTCTCCTATGCATTACACTCACCGCAAGGGTCACACACCATCACACACCTGGGGTGAAAGGTCTGCGCTAATAGAATGGCATCAAACACAAGGAAATCATGTGTTTGATGTATTTGATACCATTCCACAGATTCCTCTCCAGCCATTACCACGAGCCCATCCTCCCCAATTAAGGTGCCACCAACCTCGTGTGGAGGGTATATGATAAAGGAATTTGTTAATGTGACTAAAAGTATTACACCCTGAAAATTATAGGAATGTGATAGAATCATAAAACTATAGTTTATTTAGTTAGAAGAAAAACGAGGGCTTTGGCTTATTTTCATATCTATGCTAGCAGGAAACAGGATGTGAAACTAGACACTGAAGAACATGTCCCCATCTTAGGTGTCTGTGCTTAGGATGCATGTTTGCTCAGCAACAGACTATTTGGGTCTTAAAAAGAAGTGTGCTTCTTCAAGCTTATAGAGAAATGTGATAGTTGCCTAAATATGGGCTAGGAGCCTTTTCATTGGCCATTTAATAGTAAAGGTATAAAAAACATTGTGCATTGTATGATTTTCAGAGCGCTCTCAATGAATAAAGGCTGACCATTGCAGAATTGGGTCTTTGCTTATTTTATTTAAACTAAGAGATTTACAACCTCTTGGGAAATATTCAAAGATTTAAGAAGTAGTTGACTTCAACCATTGAGATAACAAAATTCTCGTGACAGTATAGCACATTGTTTGTAACTTATGGGAGCTGTGCCCATCGGGGCAATGCACAGTACTGAGATCATCCATACCAGAGTGGCTAATGGGCTCTGTTGCTTTGCAATTGCCCAGGCCTGCAGGCTGGCATACATCAACACGGGTAAACACACACACCTGCTTCTCCTCAGGGAGAAAACATATGCACACACACAGTAAAACAGATGGACACACACAGGAAGTTAACACACAGACAAACACATTTGAATCCCCATCTGTATCTTCTCATTAAGAGTCTCCTGGTCTACAAGTCTTCCAAGCAGCAAAAACATCAGAGTTGAAAACATGAAACACTACATCTTCACATGCACAAACTAAGGGACACAAAAGCAGCTTTGGCATCTCCAGTGAGACCCTGGTCACTGATTGGACAGTGATGAAAGATGTGTCCTCATTGGCCTGAACTGACCCCAGATCAGTAACCCGGAGAAAACCACACACACACACTACCCTCCACTCCCTATGCTGTGTGGCTCTTATACAATGATTTAGATCAGTGACACCCTTATGATTTGGGAGGTATAATGAAAGACAATCTCTGCCTCTGCTCCTTCTCACTCGCTCTCTCCTTCTCCTTTATGTCTCTTATCCTTCTCTCTCTCTCCTTCATCCCTTCTCCCAATCTTCTGCATGAAACATTTTGTTTAGAAGTTCAAATGATCTTTAGTGCATCAGGGTCTATTGTTCAAATGATCTTTAAAGTACTTCGTTTATTGCACTGCAGATTTTTCTTGTGTGTTCTTAAATGTCTCTCAGTAACGACAACACCGATTCTGGCTCAGGTTATACCACTACCGGTCAAAAGCTTTAGAACACCTACTCATTCAATGATTTCTTCTTTATTTTTACTATTTCCTACATTGTAGAATAATAGTGAAGACATCAAACTATGAAATAACACATATGGAATCATGTAGTAACCAAAAAAGTATATTTGAGATTCTTCAAATAGCCACCCTTTGCCTTGATGACAGCTTTGCACACTCTTGGCTTTCTCTCAACCAGCTTCACCTGGAATGCTTTTCTAACCATCTTGAAGGAGTTCGCACATGATGAGCACTTGTTGGCTGCTTTTCCTTCACTCTGCGGTCTGACTCATCCCAAACCCTCTCAATTGGTTGAGGTCGGGAATTGTGGAGGCCAGGTCATCTGATGGAGCACTCTCCATCACTCTCCTTCTTGGTAAAATAGCCCTTAGCACAGCCTGGAGGTGTGTTGGGTCGTGTCCTGTTGAAAAACAAATGATAGTCCCACTTGCTCCAAACCAGATGGGATGGCGTATCACTGCAGAATGCTGTGGTAGCCATGCTGGTTAAGTGTGTCACAGACAGTGTCACACAGTAGCACCCCCACACCATAACACCTCCTCCTTCATGCTTCACAGTGGGAAATACACATGTGGAGATCATCCGTTCACCCACACCACGTCTCACACTGACACAGCGGTTGGAACCAAAAATCTCCAATTTGGACTCCAGACCAAAGGACACATTTCCACAAGTCTAATGTCAATTGCTCGTGTTTCTTGGCCCAATCAAGTCTATTCTTCTTATTGGTGTCCTTTAGTAGTGGTTTCTTTGCAGAAATTCGACCATGAAGGACTGATTCACACAGTCTCCTCTGAACAGTTGATGTTGAGATGTGTCTGTTACTTGAACTCTGTGAAGCATTTATTAGGGCTGCACATTTCTGAGGCTGGTAACTCCAATGAACTTATCCTCTGCAGCAGAGGTAACTCTGGAGTCTTCCATTCTGTGGCGGTCTTCATGACAGACAGTTTCATCATAGCGCTTGATGGTTTTAGCAACTGCACTTGAAGAAACTTCCAAAGTTCTTGACATTTTCTGAATTGACTGTAGTTTCTGTAGTTAATGATGGACTGTAGTTTCTCTTTGCTTATTTGAGCTGTTCTTGCCATAATATGGACTTGGTCTTTTACCAAATAGGGCTATATTCTGTATACCCCCCCCACACACACACACACACACACACACACACCTTGTCACAACACAACTGATTGGGTGAAATCATTCACTAAACCCTAAACCTCAACTACATCTCGTAATGAATAATGTGGAAATTGAGCAAGTTGAGGTGACTAAACTGCTTGAGTAACACTGGATTGTAGACTGTCATGAGTCAAGCTATTGATACAACAGTAGCTAAGATGGGGAGAAGTATGTCCATAAGTTGCGCTGCTCTGCCTTCTCTACCAACACTACACCCTCAACAGGCAGGTCCCACAGGCCCCTAGTTTTGTCGCACCTGGACCTACTGTTTCAGTTGTGTGGTCAGGTGCCACAAAGAGGGACTTGGAAAATTCCAGTTGGCTCAGAACAGGGCAGCACGGCTGGTCCTTAAAAGTACATGGAGAGCATTGATGACATACGCACCTGTCAGTCTCTCCTGGCTCAAGTGGAGGAGAGATTGACTTATGCATTGCTTGTTTTTGTGGAGGTGTACGACACGAACTAACTAGAGCTGTCTGGTTTGGAATACTGGCACACAGCTCGGACACCCATGCATACCCCACAAGACATGCCACAGAGTCTCTTCACAGTCCCCAAGTCCAGTACTACATAGAGCCATGACTACATGGAACTCTATTCCACTCCGGTAAAATGATGCAAGCAGTAGAATCCAGATTTTAAAAAACAGGGTAAAAATACAGCTTATGGAACAGTGGGGACTGTGAAGAGACACATACACAGGTACATACACATATACATATAGACACTCCTCTACAACACGTACGTATTGTGAAATATGTGATAGTGGAGTAGTGGCCTGAGGAACACACTAAATGTATTGGGTAAAGTGTTATGAAATATAATGTCATGTAATATTTTAAATTGTATGTAACTGCCCTTAATGTTGCAGGACCCCAGGAAGAGTAGCTGCTGCCGCAGCTCAACTGTTGGGGATCCTTAATAAATAAAAATACAGAGATTGGCTCAACGCATCTACATGGAAGGAAAGAAATTAATTACTTTTAAGAAGGAACACCTGTTAATTGAAATGCATTCCAGGTGACTACCTCATGAAGCTGGTTGAGAGAATGCCAAAGAGTGTGCCAAAGCTACTGTCATCAAGGGTAAGGTGTGGCTATTTTGAAGAATCTCAAATCTCAAATATTATATTTAGATTTGTTGAACACTTACGGTTACTTACATGATTCCATGTGTTATTTTCATAGTTTTGAGGTCTTCACTGTTATTCTCACAATGTAGAAAATATTAAAAATAAAGAAAACCGGTAGTGTATGTCACGCTCCTCTTCACCCCTCCTCTGGGCGAATGAAATTCCAGCTGTCCCCCTCCCCAAAACTCCCTCGCTTTCCACCACCTCTCCTTCCCTCCCTCTCTCTCCCTCGCCTCTCCTTCTCTCTCTCCAGTTCTTAACTTCTACTTGCAGCGCTGCTTCACTGTATTCTTCATCTGTCCTGGACTCATCTGGTCTTTCTCTCTTTCTGCTCACCACCCTCCTCGTCCTCACACGTAAGTACCCCGATAGGGGTTGACATGCTGGGGGCCAGTGGGATCTGTCAAAACATGAGTTGTGTGGAGAGGGAAATGGTGGGTGACATGTTTTACTTTTTCTATGGTGAAGGTTTGATGTTTATGGTGAGACCTTTTTGAAAGGTGCATGTTCAGAAGTTCTAAAAGAGGCCTTCCTGATCAACTCAAGTGTTAAATTGACAAAAACCTCCTCCTCTCTCTTTTCCAGTCTTCACCGGGGTGGAGAGTGCACTCGGTGAGAGAAAAAAAGATTGGAAGAGGTAGATGGAGCTGCAGAGCCCAAAGGTGAGTGTCGTTAGTGTACCATACCCCTCCCAATCTGAGTGACCACAATGACCCTCTTTGACCCTTACCTGCTACCCTCTGCCCCCAGGGACTCAGCGCGGCGAATCTTCATGCCCGAAGCGGACGCAGAACAAACTTCTTCAAAAAGCGCAGTCGGGCTCGGCCAAACATGAGGCGGAGGTCCTCGCGGTGAGGCTGTTTGCGCCAATAAGGGGTGTTACCATGGAGACAGAGCCAGGGCAGGACAGGGCAGAAGGCAGGACAGGGGGCATGGGGGATGATGGTAGTGTTTGTATGTGGTTGAAGTTGCTGGTGCCATTATGGCCAGTTTGTTTGGGAGTTTCCCAGCACTCTGTAGAGGCTATGGTGTGTGTGGTTTACTCCAAAGTCTATTAATTTGATGGTCTGTGGATTAAAATGTTGGGTGGTGTGGTTTGAGGTCATGGCTGTGAACTCTGAGGGCAGACTGAAGACTCCAAATCTCCCACAGGTGTGACTGCTAGCAGCTGCTCCCCAAGCTCTCATTTAAGCCATCTGCTTCCTAAATACACACACACACACACACACACACACACACACACACACACACACACACACACACACACACACACACACACACACACACACACACACACACACACACACACCTGGCTGGGAGGCAGCAAAAGGAGTCACAGGGTAGTATGGAGCAGCCTCTCTCCCTCTCTCCCTCTCTCCTCTCTCTCTCTCGCTCTCTTCTCTCTCCCTCTCTCCCTCCTCTCCCTCTCCTCCCTCTCCCTCTCTCCCTCTCTCTGTCCCTCTCACATGTCCCAGAGACAGACAGGCTGCTGCAAGTCTCGCTCACTCAGCTCCCCCTGTCAGTGCACCTCTCTGGGCCACCGCTCAGGAGAAAGCAAGCCCACACTCCTGGAAAGCGTCAGTTACAGGTAAAAGGACCATTTATATCGCCTGCTAGCCGTCACAGGCGCTGGGTGTGCCACCAGAGAGAAGGGGGGAAGTGTGTGCGTGCATGAGGGTATGTGGAATGTGTGTGTATGTGTGTGTGTGCGCACATGAGGTGTGTGTGTGTGTGTGTGTGTATACGACTTTGATGTGACCGTAGTTAGGGGAGTGACAAGTGCGCAGGTAGCAGGAAAGGCACTGCAGGAGCTGAGACAGGGAAATGTGTGGACAATTAATAACCATTATAGTGCCAGAGAGAGAGAGAATAAGATGAAATGAGAGAGAGAAAGAAAAGGCAAAGAAACCTGAGGAGGATAATGGGAAAGGACCTGTTGACTTGGCACATTGAAGTTAGAAGTAAGACACGTGAGCAGGTCTGCAGCCACTGACGTCACAGAGAGAGAGAGAGAGAGGAGAGAGAGGGAGAGATTTGTGACCTGTTGCCACCACCGAAAAGGGCAACCAGTGAAGAACAAACACCATTGTAGTACAATCCATATTTATATTTAATTATTTTCCTTGTACTTTAACTATTTGCACATCGTTATAACACTGTACATAGCCAGCAATATATGACATTTGAAATGTAAGTCTA